>NC_065444.1:141201613-141211613 GCF_917563875.1 Diabrotica virgifera virgifera | reverse complement strand
GGAAAATTTTTTGATTTGAAGTTGATTGAATGTCAATAAGGTGAAGTACTAGATATACTAAATATTGAATGTTATTGAGTGTTTTATGTGAGAAATAAGTTAGGTATAAATCGTTAATGTCACAAAAGCTTATTTGAATAAAATCTATTATATCGGTTTTCTTTTAGTTGGAAAATTTAAGTGAAATTTATGCTTATTTATTACAATTAGAAAAACAACATCAATAAATACATATTTTAAATAAATAATTAACATACAAAAAATAATATTAAATTTTCCAACTAAAAGAAAACCGATATAATAGATTTTATTCAAATAAGCTTTTGTGACATTAACGATTTATACCTAACTTATTTCTCACATAAAACACTCAATAACATTCAATATTTAGTATATCTAGTACTTCACCTTATTGACATTCAATCAACTTCAAATCAAAAAATTTTCCTTCTTGTCAATATAAAAATAATTTAAATTAATCCTAATACATCACTATTAACAAAATTTCATCCATTTTATATCAAAATTGCAGTATCTCGATGTCATCTTAATATCTTAATACCGTTAACCTCAATTAGGTAAGATAAAAATTGTTAAAAAAAGATCATATTATAACATTGTACCATTTTTTAAATATTGTAGCTTTCGTCTGATGATGCTGATGAAAATCAGCGAAATATAACGATTTGTTAAACAGAGTACCACTTGGTTTTATTCAGCTGTATACCCAATAAACCTCAACCCCATTTATATATATATATATATATATATATATATATATATATATATATATATATATATATATATATATATATATATATATATATATATATATATATGCTTTCTGTTGTTTTCCGGGTTTGACTCCGCGTTGAATAATTTTGACGACGTTTCGGCAAGATCTCACTTGCCATTGTCAAGTCAGGTAGTTCCGCTTCTCGCTGCTGCTTGAAGTAAACTGAATTTTTACTCACGATACCGTCGCTTATGTAGTTGATCCTGATGCTGCTTGCCCTGCGCGAACTCTGGCTCTTGTTATTGGTCCGGTGTAGGTTGCAGTCGTCGGCGGGATGTTACGCGTGGATGTTGCGGCCTGATTTATTTTGGTCTTTTTCTTCAATACCGTTTTCCAAGTTGTAGGAAGCCGTTGCGCATTATCTCTTTGGTTTAAGCCGTTGGGATTTCTTTCAATTTCTATCGATTCTCTGATTTCCCGTTTTCTTTTTATTTCGATGTTAGCTAACATCGTTGTTTGGTTCAGGTTTATTGTGTGTCCTGTATTTGCGACATGTTGAGCCAGGGATGACGTGGTTTCTCCCCTTTCGATAGCATTTCGGTGTTCTTCTCGTCTTACCTGGATTCTTCGGTTGGTCTGTCCAATGTACGACTTTCCACAATCCCCACACGGAATCTCGTATACACCTTGGCTTTCTAACGATATTTTGGTCTTTGGTGTTGGTAAAATAGTTGAGATCTTTCTGTCCGTATTAAATATCGTTTCCATGTTGTGTTTTCTCAGCACTCTCCCTATTTTCTCTGTCGTACCCTTCACATATGGCAGAATGGTTTTGCCGATCGGCTTATTGTCTTCTGTATTGTCCTTATCTCTTCTTCGAGCATTTTGAGCTTTTTCGATGTTGTATGTTGAGAAGCCGTTTTTTCTTAACGCTGTTTTCACGTTATGCATTTCTTCATTTTGATGTTCTTGGTCTGTCAGTCTTTCGGATCTTGTAATCAAGGTTTTGATGACTGAATGCAATTGTGCAGGATGGTGGTGTGAAGCAGCATTTAGATATCTATCGGTATGTGACGGTTTCCGATACACTGTATGGCCTATGTGTCCGTCTTGTTTCTTTATTATTAACACATCTAAGAATGGAATTTGATCGTTTTCTTCCAGTTCCATGGTAAACTGAATTTTATGGTGGATATTGTTGATGTGTTCTAAAAAAGCCTTTAGTTTTTCTTCTCCGTGGGTCCAGATAATAAAAGTGTCATTCACGTATCTAAGCCACAGTTTGGGTTTGTATTCAGCTGTTTCTATTGCCCGCTGTTCTATTTCCTTCATAAACAAGTTCGCTATTACTGGTGACAGTGGAGAACCCATCGGTGCTCCCTCAATTTGTTTATATCTTTGTTCCTTATAGATGAAATAAGTGTTATTTAAACAGTGTTTGGTTAGGTTTAGTGTATCCGGTGATATTGGATACTTTTTGCTTATGATGTCCAGTGATTCATCTATAGGAACATTCGCGAAAAGTGAGACAACATCGAAGCTGACTAGCAAATGTCCCGGCTCAAGAGTCACACCTTTTATACGCTCGATGAAGTGGCTCGCGTTCTTGACGTATAGTCCTGTCGCCAGGGGGGGTACAACGGCCTCGTTAATTCAGATGGACTTACTCAAGTTTTTTTTATGTATTTTGACCCGTAGAACACGAATTTTTTGGGTAACAGTTGATCCGGATGTCGATAAGATTGTTATAGACCAAGAACTTGAGGAATCAAATAACAGCGATTTTTGGCAAAACAAAACACTATTTTGTATTTTTTGGGCCATTTTAAGTAAAAAATATTTCTACAAGTTTTTTCGTAGGATGCACAGTTTTCGAGATAAACGCGGTTGAACTTTAAAAAAATCGAAAAATTGCAATTTTTGAACCCGAATAACTTTTGATTAAAAAATAAAATAGCAAGTCTGCTTACCGCATTTAAAAGTTTAAGTCAAATTATATCGGTTTTGCTTATTTCCATTGGTAAAAATTTATTTTTTTATTGTTTAACAAAGCTATAAACACGTAGGGTTTCCCGTGCTTTTACATGTGTTTTAACGCATGTAACGTAGAAATAGTCTTGATTGCACTAGTACCTATTCTACCTACTCGTTCGATTTTAAATGAGAAATCATAGAAACATCACTCACGCACTAGTTGTTTGTAGCTTTGTTTAACAATAACACAATAAATTTTTAGCAATGCAAATAATCAAAACCGACATAATTTGACTTGAACTTTCAAAGGCGCTAAGCAGAATTGCTATTTTATTTTTTAATCAAAAGTTATTCGGGTTTAAAAATTGCAGTTTTTCGATTTTTTGAAAGTTCAACCGCGTTTATCTCGAAAACTGTGCATCCTACTAAAAAACTTGTAGAAATATTTTTTGCTTAAAATGACCCAAAAAATACAAAATATTGTTTTGTTTTGCCAAAAATCGCTGTTATTTGATTCCTCAAGTTCTTGGTCTATAACAATCTTATCGACATCCGGATCAACTGTTACCCAAAAAATTCGTGTTCTACGGGTCAAAATACATAAAAAAAACTTGGGTAAGTCCATCTGAATTAACGAGGCCGTTGTACCCCCCCTGGCGACAGGACTAGTAAGAATCCGCTTCTTCCGCGTATGGTTGCAGCTGTTGGGCCAGAAATTTCGCCAGCGGTTGTAAGGGAGATCCGATGGAACTCACAATTGGTCGCAGTGGTAATCCTGCCTTGTGTACCTTGGGTAGGCCGTAAAATTTTGGGCATCTAGATGACTTCTCTCTAGGTATGAGATGGACCTGTTGTTCTTTATTGATATTTGAGGCTTTGATCTTGGCTTTTGTTATTTTCTCTAGATAGGTTGTCGGGTCTGACGAGATGCTTTGATATGTTGTATCATTTAAGATGTCGTTTATTTTTGTTTCGTAGTCTTGAATATTCATCACTATCGTAGCGTTGCCTTTGTCAGCTGGAAGCACGATGATTTCTTTGTTGTTCTTCAAATTATGTAAGGCTTCTTTCTCTTCCCGTGTTAAATTTCTTTTTGGTGGTTTAGCTGTTCTTAATATTTTTGATACGTCTTGGCGTATGATCTCGGCTGTTTCTGCTGGGAGATTAGTAATTGTAGTCTCTACCTCAGTAATGATGTTTTCTACGGGAATGTATGTAGGTGCAACAGCAAAATTGAAACCTTTTGCAAGAACACTATTCGTGGCTTCATCCAGTGTCAGATTTGAAAAGTTATATACTAAATTGTTTGTTTCTATTTGTGGATTTTCTTTCTTTTTTGGCCGCTGTTGTAGTAACAAATTTTCAAACTTTTTAATTTGTTTGGTCTTAGTGAGATCAGCATCTGTTTCTGCTGGAAAGTTTGTCAGTTGTTCAAAGAAATTCCATAATGTTGGATGGATTGTGTTACTTAGTTTAAGATGCAGCTGTAATGATTCTGCATTCATTTTGTCGATGTCTCGTCTGGTATCATGGATTGCCTCTCTAATAAGCGCCAGGCTTGCTCTTCTTAAGATGTTTTTAGTTTTATAGTTGTTTTTGTGAAAAGTTAGCTTCATACAAGTCGGTATAATGCTTTCGTCACGGCAGCGTTCTAAAAACGTAAGGTTGCATAACAACGTCCTTCGTTTCGATCGTAGTTTTTCGTATCTTCTGATGTCTGGTAGAATTTCCTCCCCGTAGAGGTTAATTATGTTACACTTGAAGTTTCCGCGGGAGCTATATGTGCTTTCTGTTGTTTTCCGGGTTTGACTCCGCGTTGAATAATTTTGGTTTTGATAAAAACCATTATTTTGACGACGTTTCGGCAAGATCTCACTTGCCATTGTCAAGTCAGGTAGTTCCGCTTCTCGCTGCTGCTTGAAGTAAACTGAATTTTTACTCACGATACCGTCGCCGTCGCTTATGTAGTTGATCCTGATGCTGCTTGCCCTGCGCGAACTCTGGCTCTTGTTATTGGTCCGGTGTAGGTTGCAGTCGTCGGCGGGATGTTACGCGTGGATGTTGCGGCCTGATTTATTTTGGTCTTTTTCTTCAATACCGTTTTCCAAGTTGTAGGAAGCCGTTGCGCATCATCTCTTTGGTTTAAGCCGTTGGGATTTCTTTCAATTTCTATCGATTCTCTGATTTCCCGTTTTCTTTTTATTTCGATGTTAGCTAACATCGTTGTTTGGTTCAGGTTTATTGTGTGTCATGTATTTGCGACATGTTGAGCCAGGGATGACGTGGTTTCTCCCCTTTCGATAGCATTTCGGTGTTCTTCTCGTCTTACCTGGATTCTTCGGTTGGTCTGTCCAATGTACGACTTTCCACAATCCCCACACGGAATCTCGTATACACCTTGGCTTTCTAACGATATTTTGGTCTTTGGTGTTGGTAAAATAGTTGAGATCTTTCTCTAGAAAGCCAAGGTGTATACGAGATTCCGTGTGGGGATTGTGGAAAGTCGTACATTGGACAGACCAACCGAAGAATCCAGGTAAGACGAGAAGAACACCGAAATGCTATCGAAAGGGGAGATCCACGTCAACCGAAATGCTATCCATGGAGAAACCACGTCATCCCTGGCTCAACATGTCGCAAATACAGGACACACAATAAACCTGAACCAAACAACGATGTTAGCTAACATCGAAATAAAAAGAAAACGGGAAATCAGAGAATCGATAGAAATTGAAAGAAATCCCAACGGCTTAAACCAAAGAGATGATGCGCAACGGCTTCCTACAACTTGGAAAACGGTATTGAAGAAAAAGACCAAAATAAATCAGGCCGCAACATCCACGCGTAACATCCCGCCGACGACTGCAACCTACACCGGACCAATAACAAGAGCCAGAGTTCGCGCAGGGCAAGCAGCATCAGGATCAACTACATAAGCGACGGTATCGTGAGTAAAAATTCAGTTTACTTCAAGCAGCAGCGAGAAGCGGAACTACCTGACTTGACAATGGCAAGTGAGATCTTGCCGAAACGTCGTCAAAATAATGGTTTTTATCAAAACCAAAATTATTCAACGCGGAGTCAAACCCAGAAAACAACAGAAAGCACATATAGATCCCGCGGAAACTTCAAGTGTAACATATATATATATATATATATATAATATATATATATATATATATATATATATATATATATATATATATATATATATAATATATATTATATATATATATATAATATTTTATAATTATAATAATAATTTCCATAATACTATTAGTATTATGGAAAGCTCAAATGTAGTTTACAAAATACCATGCGAAAATTGCGATAAGTCATACATCGGACACACATCCAGGAATTTAATAGGTAGACTAACGTCACACAAAAGCGACCTTAGAAATAATAAAAAACACATGTGCATTAGTAGATCATGCAATAAACAAAAATCATACATTCAAATTCGATGAAACAACGGTATTAAAACATGAAAATAAAACTAAATAAAAGAGAATTTTTAGAAATGGTGGCATAAATAAATATCAATGTGTAAATAAAAGAACAGACATAAATAAACTAAGTAACATATATAATTATATTTTATCTTACGATAAATGATATTCTAATTAAAGAATAGTAAATTCTTTGACAAAATTTCAAAAATTAAATTTTTAAAATTAACGCCACTTTAATTTATTAATAAAACAATAATCAACAAAACATGTACTTATATCTATCTATACCTTCCATAATTTAAAGTGCGCAAGTAAGTAATAATCAAAAAACTAGTTTTGAACAACTTAAAATAAAATAAACAGATACCTATTTAATGTCTTATTGACATTAATTGAGTGTCTTTCTGGCATTAATCAAATTTAGAACTAAATTAATAAATCAAAATTTTTCATTAGAAATTGTAAAAAATTAAAACATTGGAATTTGGAAACGATTAAAATAAGGATATTTTTATATAATTATGTTTTGTGGAAATGTTAAATTAATGAACTAACCTCACGTTGTAAGTTTTTATGCTTTTTTATACAATGTTCTTTTCTTTAATTTCATGGTATTTATAATTATATACTCATTTTAGCTAATCTTGACGAAGCAAATAAATTTTGCGAAAGCTCGATTGTAACAAAGAGTTTCTCTCATCCTGCCCCTTACACTGACTGCAACCTCAATAAAAACTTGTATCTATATATATATATATATATATATATATATATATATATATATATATATATATATATATATATATATATATATAAAGCAGTTAGGTAATATTGACTGACACTATGTAAAATCTTGTTAATTTTGAGGTTGCAGTCATAAATTTCAGGGGGCAGGATAAGTAAAACTCTTAGTTATTATCAAGCTTTCGCAAAATTTATTTGCTTCTTCAAGATATGCTAAAAAAGTTTTAGTAAATACAATGAAATTAAGACGATAAAAAATATTGTACATAAAAGCATATATATATATATATATATATATATATATATATATATATATAATTGTTAATATGTAATGACTGTTGGAATTCTAATAAAAATTTCTTTGGGGAATGCAGTCAATAAATTTTTGGGCTATTCAGTGAAACACTTTGAACTTATTAGTCGAGCTTTCGAAAATTTTATTTTCTTTATCAAGACTATCTACAAATAAAATATTTAAATTTAGATAAAACTCAAAAACAAAACTTAACTTACTGCTCGTGGTTACAAATTAATAATTATATAACTTATATAAAAACATGAAAATTTCTTAAAAGTAATATGTAAACGTAAAAGTTTTGATAGTATGTCAATTCGACATCACTCAAAAAAATGTCGTTGGACTACTATAATAATTCGATGGGTTGGGAAAGAAATTAATGACATAATTTGTTGTAATTTATGATAGAAGAAATAAAAAATAAATTTTAAAAATTTTTTTATTATATATATATATATATATATATATATATATATATATATATATATATATATATATATATATATATATATATATATATATATATATATATATATACAGCGTGTCTAGTTGAGTTGGAAACATATGGGAAACTTTTTTATTATTAATTTTACGAAAAAAAGTTATTCTTTATAAAAAGTTCTGCATGCCCCAAAACCTAAGATTCAATCATCAGATATCAAATTTTCTGATATTATACGAGGTAATGTCAAAAAATATGAACTTCGTTCAAGAGTAAAGTACCTTTATTTCTCTCAATATCGAAAATGCCTTATTCTGAAAAGTTGTTTGGAAATAAAAACTAAGCTCAAATATGCAATTACATGCTTCTAATTGGAAAAAAAATATTTTCCAAATTTTTCTCAAATTTATTGATACTAACTTCGTTTTGATTCATTACACATACGATAACTCTTTTATTATTACTTTTACGAAAAAAAGGTATTCTTTATAAAAAGCTCTGTACGTCATAAGGCCGAAGATGCAACCAACAGATATCACATTTTATTAATTTTATACGAGTTACGTCAAAAAATATGAATTTCACTCAAGAGTAAAGTACCTTTATTTTTCACGATATTGAAAACAGTTATTAAAAAAGTTGTTTAGAACTAAAAACTATGTGTCAATATGCAAAATTACATCCTTCTAATTGAAATACTGTGAAATATAAAGGTGCTATATATTGAGCGAATTTCATATTTTTGACACACCTCGTATAAAATTAATAAAAGTTGATATATCATGGTTGTGTCTTAGATTTTAGACCATGCAAAGCTTTTTACGAAGAATAACTTTTTTTCGTAAAATGAATAATAAACGAGTTATCATATTTGTAATAATTAAAAACAATGTTGGTTATCCTTAAATTTGAGAAAAATTTTTTTTTCAATAAGAAGCATGTAATTGCATATTTAATCTTAGTTTTTAATTCCAAACAACTTTTTATCATAAGAATTTTCGATATTGAGAGAAATAAAGGTACTTTAACCCTTGACCGAAATTCATATTTTTTGACATACCTCGTATAATATTCAGAAAATTTGATATCTGATGATTGAATCTTAGGTTTTGGGGCATGCAGAACTTTTTATAAAGAATAACTTTTTTTCGTAAAATTAATAATAGAAAAAGTGTTCCCATATGTTTCCAACTCAAGTAGACACGCTGTATATATATAGTATATATATATATATATATTATATATATATATATATATATATATATATATAATAGTTTATTTTTATATATATAATAGTTGGTTTTTAATTACTGGGTTTGCGGTCTGTTATAAATAAAAACACTTGATTTTGCTTAGACGTTTCGGCTGTTTGCCATTTTCAATAAGCACTTTTAATTATTAAACATTACACTGTTAACAAACATATTTTATATACCATACACGTAATATTTTGAAAATTTAAAAAAATGCACATCGTGTTTCTCTAAGATGTTATGAGAGAATGCCAGGTATGGGCATTGGGCATATGGTAAAAGCACTTCACAACGGTTTTGGATGGTGGTCGTAAAACCAAAACGATAATATACAGGAGATCAAGTTACATAATATACGAAAGAAATAAATCTGACTAATGTTTAACTTTTAATAATGGGAGCAAGATTTTTTGTAGTTATGATCTGAGTATGTAACTCGAAATATGAATACTGAGGTGCGTATTTTTTTTTTGTATTTTATATGGAACAGAGGCTTGAACGCTAAAACAAGGATATTCATTAATGATAGAACATTATAATAGAACAGAGTATTTGATATGTGGGCATATAGAAGATTTTTAAAAATAACCTTGGTTCAAAAGATTAAGAGACAACCACGTTTTGTAACCGAATGAAATAAAGAAAAATGAGATATTAAATACAATTAAAATAAGAAATTTACATTATTGGAAACATGTTATGAGAAATGAGATATGTGTTTATGTAGATCGTTATATAGGAAAAGATACTGGACAGAAGAAGCTTAGGACGCTGACATATATCCTGGCTAAACAAAATTGATGTAATGATACAAACTGCAACTCTGTGGAGTTGCTATAAGAGGTAGCACGTAACAAAAAAATAAAATGCCGTATTTAAAGTGTTTACCAATGGTGTGCTTACAACCACACTTAATTTATCAAATTGTGATATATATTGGAGAGATCTTTAATATCAGTTTTATTATTGATACAATTTTGGTCTTTCTTTATGTGGATCATCTCCAATATACATCTTTTGTTATAATTTTGCTCTTTTTCCAGAATCTGTACATTTTCAAAATCAAAACTATGGTTATTTTCTACTGAATGTTTGGCT
>NC_065444.1:141068166-141201113 GCF_917563875.1 Diabrotica virgifera virgifera | reverse complement strand
AATTAAAAAACAACGGTATAAATTTAAGTTAGACGCGATCACTCTTCAGAACCAGGAAGCTGAATATTTAGTCTTCAATTTAAGTATCTGGCAACCTCAAAAATACTAATATGAATATGAGTTTTTAAGCCTCGAAAATGCGTATTTTCGCATTTTTCAGATTTTAAATCACCCATAACTCGAAAACTATCCATTTTTGAGAAAATTTACAAGATACCTTTCTTGTTCAGAATGACCGACAAAACTCAAAAATATATGTTCCGGAGAAAAAAAAACGTGATCTTTTGTATTTGTTTAAAAAAATTGTTTAAACAATTTCTGCCCAAAAATTCCGCCCGGCACCCTTCAGATTTGTTTAAAGGGGACATTTTTGAATAGGAATCCACAAAGAAACCGAATCAGAAATTTTTCCAGACGGGAGCGGTCTCACCACATGGACTAATGCATAATCCTTCTCAAATGAACGGTTCCAAAGTTATGGAGGTAGTATAGTGTATGTAATTGGTCAAAAAAAGCGCCTAACCCAGGCATACAAAGTAAAAGTTTTCCTCTAACACCAAATTGTTCTATATGGTCAACATATTGTTCAGTAAAAAGGTACATCATTTTGAGCGTCCGGTTGGGGGGGGGGGGGGGGGGGGAGAGAGAAGTCGGTAAATTAGTAGCTTTTTTACGTTTTTCGTCAATAGTTCTAAAACTATGCTTTAGCGTAAACAATGTTCTATACAAAAATGTTCTACATAAAATTTAAAACAAAAAAGGTCCTGTACATAATTGTTATAAAATCAACGGTTCCAGAGTTACGGAGGGTGAAAAGTGGAGGTTTTCGATACTTTTTATATTATTTGGACAATTGATGATGATTTTGGGTGGTGAGATTGACGTTTCTTCAAGGGCTTATCACTAACATATCATCGGCCACTGAAATAGCAAATTTTATTTACAAAAAAATTTCTTTCATCAGTAATAATATTATAAATTGCCCAAAAAATATAAAAAGTATCGAAAACCTCCACTTTTCACCCTACGTAACTCTGGAACCGTTGATTTTATAACAATTACGTATTGGACCTTTTTTGTTTTAAATTTTATGTAGAAAATTTTAGTACAGAACATAATTTACGCTAAAGCATAGTTTTAGAAATATTGACGAAAAACGTAAAACAACTACTAATTTACCGACTTCTCCCCCATCTCCCCCCCCCCCCCCAAACCGGACGCTCAAATTGGTGTAACTTTTTACTGAACAATATGTGGACCATATAGAACAATTTTGTGTTGGAGGAAAACTTTTACTTTGGATGTCTTGATTAGGACATTTTTTGGACCAATTATAATATACTATCTCCGTAACTTTGGAACCGTTCATTTTAGAAAGATGATGCATAGAGCCTTTTTTATTTCAAATTTTATGTAGAATATTTTTGTATAGAAGTTTGTTCATGCTAAACTGCATAGTTTTAGAAATATTGACGAAAAACGTAAAAAACTACGAATTTACCGATTTCTCTCCCCTCTCCCCCACCCCAAACCTGACGCTCAAAATGGTGTGACTTTTTTCTGAACATTATGTGGACCATATAGAACAGTTTGGTGTTGGAGGATAACTTTCACTTTGGATGTCTGGGTTTGGGTCTAGTTATACCATACTATAAGTTGTTTTCATTATTTGAAAATGATTTATATTCTTTTTTGTTTTCTATGTGTTTTATAGTTGTATCTAATTGTAACATGTATCTAATTTTTATATTTTCATTATTATGACGAAAGCTCTGCTTTATTGTAACTTTGTATGTATTGGGTTTATCCCGTTAATAAATAAATAAATAAATAAATTTTTTCTGTTTTTTCACCCCTGTGAATTATAAAAATGATCATTATAGAAGCTCTCAGGGATCTTCGACCCTCGATAATACTGTAATATTTCATTCTGCGTTTAAATTTTTCAAAAATAGTTATTAGTTTTCTCAGCATTCGAAAAAAATAAATGCGTTTAAAAATAATTTGAACGAAATTTAATATATATAATAATTTACGATTAAAGTGTTTACATTTTTGTAATCAGTATTTCAGAAGCTTTTAAATGAGGTGTCACATGATGTATTTCCCATTTAAAAAAATCCAAAGTTGTGCCTATCACCTGGAGAGGGATCGCATAAAGTTCGAAACATTGATGCTATAATATACTATGATTATTTTAAAAATCGACCTGTCTGAGCATTTTATGTGCTTAAAATAAATAAGTTAATAAGGGGGGGGGGGGCAACGCTTATTCCAGCGCACTGTATATTAAAATAAACAGATAATCCAAATCAAAAAATCAATCGTTTATTTGTTGATGCAGCTGGACATTAGTCATTTTGGTAATGAGAATTTTTGAAGTTCATATCAGCCTTCAAAGCAAACTAGAAGAAACAAACTTTTTAATAGGAACAAAATTTGCAATACCATTATTTAATAACCGATAAAAAATATATATGGCAGCTTCAATTTTATTCTTATAGCCATATTTTCATATATGTGCCTCTATGGGCTAATGTTATTATATTGTAGTTTTTTGTATATAAAGCCTTTCCGTTTGATTATTTCATCAAAATTATTGATTATTTATAAAAAAAAATTAAAAACCGTGTTGGTCCCATCGGACCAATGCAGCCTGTTGAAGCACTTCGATGCCTCTCTGTGCCGTTGGCCCTTAGGAACTGTGGAACCTTAGGAACTTAGGATTGTGCCACTCAAACCTCAGCTTGTGTAGAAAACCACGTCATTAAAGTGGAGAAAGAGGGAAATAAACATAACAGAAGAAAAATGTGCAAGAACTGCTACAAAAAAAATTCTAAAACATACTGGTGAAAATATGCCTTGCACAAAACCAAAAAAGTCTACACATATTGTGAAAATCAGCCACACTTTTGTATAGATTGTTTTAGTGAGGTTCAGGCATAATTTTTTATGTATGTATGTCATAATATAATATTGATGTAAGAGTTTCTAAAAACATTTTACTGAAAATATTTTTTTTTATTTTTCACTTCCTATCAAATAATTGGTACCACGAGGTACTACTTTTAAATAATTTAATGGGCCATTCTTACAGTATATAACTTCTAGGACCCGTGGATGTGGATCTTTTAGTCTGAGATATTAGTCTTTATTATAAACCAGCAGCCCAACAAGCATTAAAAAAGGGACAACATCTAGTTATGGCAGTGTTGCCATGTGTTCTTAGAATAAATTGGAAAAGAGCATGTGACATATTTATTAATTAATTTATTAACATGGAAAACATAAACTAGATAAAATAATGAGAAACATTTTTAATGTTCTCTAATTAAGTATGTCGAAATATGAAGATTTCAGTATCAATAATATAGTTAAAAAGTGCGAAATAAGTAAAATTCTGCTGTTTTAAGATTTACTTATATATGTTTTAAGATTTACTAAGTATGTACTTAAATATTTGTAGTTTATTATTATCTATATGAAAATAAGATTTGTATAAATAATAAAGTTAAACAGTGAAAAATAGGTTAAATAATTGATTATAAAGCACCCACTAGACAGCTCACCTCTTGGTAACCGAAAGACGTATCAACAACTAGATGGCGCTACTCGAAAACCGTATCGAGATTTCTCATTCTCTCTCTGACTTGCGAGGAGGTAGGAGTAGTGTCAGAGCCGAACTTACCCTATAGGTGTATTATCTGTGACAAGTGTTGTGACAAGTTATAGCGGAATTTAAAAAAAAGGACTCACATTTTAGATAAAACGGCCTCTGTAACGCATAAGTGTGTTTACGCGGGATGTTTTGAAAGAAACGATGGAACAAATAATAATATATCTTTCTTTAAATTTCCCCTGAAAGACGTAGAGCGCACAAAAATTTGGCAAAAAACTGCGGAAATATTGATATTATATTGATGGATATCAGTGACCTGAAACAGAGGGTAATTTGCCAGCATCATTTTGCAGTGGAACATATTTACCAAAGTGGCCAAAGAAAGTTATTAAGGAAAAATGCTGTTCCTCTAAAATTTGCACAGTTAGCAACTGATTTAGGTGAGTACTCAACTTTGGAAATATTTTTATGTTTGCCTAATGCGCTTTGTCAATGAGAATAATACTATTAAAATATATTTTATATAAAATCAGTTGATATTGAGTGATTTATATATTTTTTATTTATTTATTTATTTATTAAGCGCAACAGGCCTTGTAGGCCTAGGGCTAAAATGTTTACATTTCTGATTACATAAATAATATAGTAAATAACTTAATATAACTTACATAACTTATAAATTTTATTTAAATACACTTCAGTCTTTTTATACACTCCTTCACAACCTCTCTCCATCTCCTTCTGTCCAATGCTAGTTCTTTCCACCTCTCAATGTTACTTTTCTTCAAGTCTTCATATACACTGTCCTTCCATCTTTTCCTTGGCCTGCCTTTCCTCCTCTTTTGTATTGGTCTTCGTGCAAGTACCATTTTTGGCATTCGTTTACTTCCCATTCTCTCTATGTGCCCCAAGTATCGTATTCTCTGTGCTTTGATCGTCGTCGTAATCGTTGGCTCTTGATACATTTCTTCCAATTCTTTATTGGTTCTTCTTCTCCACTGACCTTCTATTTTCACACCTCCATATATTGCTCTTTGCATTTTTCTCTCCCATCTTTCTAACAGGTCTGTTTCTGACTTTTTGAGCACCCATGTTTCGCTTGCGTATGTTACTGTAGGTCTGATAACAGTCTTATAAATTCTTATTTTTGTTTTTCTTGATACGTATTTGGATTTCAATAATGTGCGTAATGCTCCATATTTTTTATTTCCTTTAGCTATTCTTGCCTTTATCTCCCCTTCTTCATGACCATTTTCATCTATTTTGGCTCCCAGGTAAATAATTTCTTTGGCTCTTTTAAACGAGTATGTTTTTTCTCCATCTATTTGTACTATGATGTTATTCTCTTTTTCTTTTTGGATCTCTCCCATTATCATATATTTTGTCTTTTCTTCATTTATTTTAAGTCCGAATTTTTTGGCTTCTGTTATTATGTTTTTCATTAACTTTTGTAGTTCTTTTTTGCTTGTTGCTAATAGCGTCAGATCATCTGCAAATGCTATGCATTGGTGGCCGTTTTTAAATATCGTTTCTTGCATGTTTATTCTGCTTTTCCTGATTATTCCTTCCAATGTTAGATTGAATGCCATTGTTGATAGTGGGTCTCCTTGTCGTAATCCTTCCTTGGTTTCAAACTTTTTGGATGTATACCCTTTCCAAGCTATTTCGTTTGTTGTGTTTTCCATCGTCATCTTTATCATCCTGACAATTTTACTTGGTATCCCCAATTCTTTCATCAGTTCGTACATCTGCTGTCTATTTACTGTGTCGTAAGCCTGCTTAAAGTCTATGAACAAAGCATATAGTACTGTTTTATGTTCGTAACAGGTAGTCTGTATTTCTTTTAAGGCAAATATTTGGTCAGTCGTTGATCTGTTGTTTCTAAAACCTGCCTGGTATTCCCCCAGTATTTTTTCCGAATAATGACTTAGCCTTTTTCTTATACTTTGTGCCAAGATTTTGTAAACTATTTCTAATAGTGCGATGCCTCTGTAGTTTTCGCATCGCATTCTATCACCTTTTTTATGTATAGGGCATATTCTTGCTATGGTCCACTCTTCTGGCATTTTTTCTACTTCCCATATTCTTTTTATCAGGTCATATATCTCTTTCTGTAGTCTTTTCCCTCCTGATTTTATCATTTCGGCCGATATTTCTGTTATTCCTGGGCTTTTGTTATTTTTCAAGCTCTTTATTTCGTTCTTTATTTCTTGTTCTGTGGGTATTTCTATTGCTATCTGATCATCTTCAATTTCATGGTTTGTTTCCTTTTGTACTTCGCTCTTATTTAGCAGCTCTGTGAAATAGTTTTGCCAGTTTTCCATCCCTTTATCATCTCTCATATATGGGTTGTTTTTTTGATATCCTCTTTCCATTTTTTTGCTTCCTGGTAGAATGATCTTATTTCTTTTTTTTGAAATTTTTCTTCTATTTCTTTCAGTTTGTTCTCGTTGTATTTTCTCTTTTTGCTTCTACATTTTCTTTTCATGATTTTTCTCAATTCTCTGTATTCTTCTCTAGTGCTTTCTTCGTCATTTGTGAGATTTTTGAGTCTTACTTTTCTTATTGCTTCTACTACTTCTTGACATTCTTCATCATACCAATCTTTTGTTTTGTGTTTTCTTTTGGTTTTCGCTAGGATTGCTTTACTTGTGTCCAAGGTTGCTTCTTTGATATTTTGCCATTGTTTGTCTGGGCTTGACGTTTCTTGTTCCCTGATTAGTCTGTTGGTTATTCCCTGTTCATACTTCTTCTGTGTGTTGTTATCTTTTAGTAGTCCTATGTTAAATTGTTTTCCAATTTTTTCTGTTGTTTTATTGTTTCGCTTTATGTTATGCTCGATTTTATATTCTGCTCTCACCAGGTAGTGGTCAGAGTTACAGTCCGCTTCTCTCATGCTCTTTACATTTATTACATTGTTTGCATGCTTCTTCTCTATTAAAATATGGTCTATCTGATTTACTGTCTTATCAGGGGAAATCCACGTTCCTTTATATATATCTTTTCGGCGTAATTGTGTGCTTCGTATCACCATTTGCCTTTCTGTTGCAAAGCCTATTATTCTTTGGCCATTATCGTTCGACACCTCATGCTTACTATATTTCCCTATTATGTGTTCGTAGTTCGTATATATTCTCTCTTCCTACTTTGGCGTTGCAGTCTCCCATTATTATTTTGATGTCAAACACTGGTAATTTATCATATTCTCTTTCCAATTGCTCGTAGAATTCATCTTTTTCTTCTTCTGTGGCATCTTCAATCGGTGCGTGTACATTTATTATACTTATGTTTCGTTTGTCCCCTTTTAATCTTATTGTGCATAGTCTATCTGATATTGGTTGGAATGCCATTACTCTTTCCTTCCATTTTCGCTGTATTATAAAACCTGTTCCTAACCTTCTGGTTTCTCCCCCGCTTTTAAAATATTACCACGTCTTCTATTTCTACTATTTCTGTTTCCAATTGTTTTGTCTCTTGTAAAGCTATTATTTCTACATTATATCTTTTAATTTCTCTAATTAATTCTTTGAGTTTTCCTGTTTCGTATGTGCCTCTTACATTCCATGTACCCAAGTTGACTTTAGTTTTCTTTTTGTTATCTTTACTTATTGCCTTGTCCATTGCTTGCGTCGTTTCCGTCTTATTTATCTCTGTTGCAAACTGTATCTTGTCATTTTTCGGCTTTTCTTTTTTATTGCTGTATTGATTTGTTTTATTTCCATAGTTCGTAATCCTATTCTTTGCATTTTTCGTCGTCATTTGTTTCCTTTCATTGCTATTGCTTAGTTTTTTGCTTTGGTCTCTACCACCAACGTTTGGTTCATTCCATCCCAGCGCCATATTTCATGATCGGCATATATTTTCTTATACCCTACTTTCACTTTTCTCCCTTCCTTTCTTAGTTCTTGCGCTTTTTGTCTGACACGTTTCTGTACAATTCTGTCGTTCTTTGATAGGCCATCGTTGATATAAACTAGACCTTCTTCTCGATTTCTCAATTTGGTTTTGTTTCGCATGATTTTTCTTTTATCTTCTTCCTTTTCAAGTTCAACCAGACAAACTTTTTCTCCTAACTTCAGAGCCTTCTCTATTTGTACATCTACTTCTAATTCTGTCTGCATAAAATTTTTCATTGCATGTTTTAGGATATCTGGCCCATTTGTATCTATGTTCAATCCCTGTATAATTATATTTTTCCGCCTTTTTTGATTTTCTAAACTTTCAAGCCGTTCTTCTATTTGATAAACTGCCTGTTTTAGTTTCGTGTTTTCTTCTCTTAATGTTACATTCTCCTGGCGTATCTCTCTTATTTCATCTCTATATTCTTTCTGCTCTCTATATTCTTTCTGCTAAAACGAAATTTAATATATATAATAATTTACGATTAAAGTGTTTACATTTTTGTAATCAGTATTTCAGAAGCTTTTAAATGAGGTGTCACATGATGTATTTCCCATTTAAAAAAATCCAAAGTTGTGCCTATCACCTGGAGGGGGATCGCATAAAGTTCGAAACATTGATGCTATAATATACTATGATTATTTTAAAAATCGACCTGTCTGAGCATTTTATGTGCTTAAAATAAATAAGTTAATAAGGGGGGGGGGCAACGCTTATTCCAGCGCACTGTATATTAAAATAAACAGATAATCCAAATCAAAAAATCAATCGTTTATTTGTTGATGCAGTTGGACATTAGTCATTTTGGTAATGAGAATTTTTGAAGTTCATATCAGCCTTCAAAGCAAACTAGAAGAAACAAACTTTTTAATAGGAACAAAATTTGCAATACCATTATTTAATAACCGATAAAAAATATATATGGCAGCTTCAATTTTATTCTTATAGCCATATTTTCATATATGTGCCTCTATGGGCTAATGTTATTATATTGTAGTTTTTTGTATATAAAGCCTTTCCGTTTGATTATTTCATCAAAATTATTGATTATTTATAAAAAAAAAATTAAAAACCGTGTTGGTCCCATCGGACCAATGCAGCCTGTTGAAGCACTTCGATGCCTCTCTGTGCCGTTGGCCCTTAGGAACTGTGGAACCTTAGGAACTTAGGATTGTGCCACTCAAACCTCAGCTTGTGTAGAAAACCACGTCATTAAAGTGGAGAAAGAGGGAAATAAACATAACAGAAGAAAAATGTGCAAGAACTGCTACAAGAAAAATTCTAAAACATACTGGTGAAAATATGCCATGCACAAAACCAAAAAAGTCTACACATATTGTGAAAATCAGCCACACTTTTGTATAGATTGTTTTAGTGAGGTTCAGGCATAATTTTTTATGTATGTATGTCATAATATAATATTGATGTAAGAGTTTCTAAAAACATTTTACTGAAAATATTTTTTTTTATTTTTCACTTCCTATCAAATAATTGGTACCACGAGGTACTACTTTTAAATAATTTAATGGGCCATTCTTACAGTATATAACTTCTAGGACCCGTGGATGTGGATCTTTTAGTCTGAGATATTAGTCTTTATTATAAACCAGCAGCCCAACAAGCATTAAAAAAGGGACAACATCTAGTTATGGCAGTGTTGCCATGTGTTCTTAGAATAAATTGGAAAAGAGCATGTGACATATTTATTAATTAATTTATTAACATGGAAAACATAAACTAGATAAAATAATGAGAAACATTTTTAATGTTCTCTAATTAAGTATGTCGAAATATGAAGATTTCAGTATCAATAATATAGTTAAAAAGTGCGAAATAAGTAAAATTCTGCTGTTTTAAGATTTACTTATATATGTTTTAAGATTTACTAAGTATGTACTTAAATATTTGTAGTTTATTATTATCTATATGAAAATAAGATTTGTATAAATAATAAAGTTAAACAGTGAAAAATAGGTTAAATAATTGATTATAAAGCACCCACTAGACAGCTCACCTCTTGGTAACCGAAAGACGTATCAACAACTAGATGGCGCTACTCGAAAACCGTATCGAGATTTCTCATTCTCTCTCTGACTTGCGAGGAGGTAGGAGTAGTGTCAGAGCCGAACTTACCCTATAGGTGTACTATCTGTGACAAGTGTTGTGACAAGTTATAGCGGAATTTAAAAAAAAGGACTCACATTTTAGATAAAACGGCCTCTGTAACGCATAAGTGTGTTTACGCGGGATGTTTTGAAAGAAACGATGGAACAAATAATAATATATCTTTCTTTAAATTTCCCCTGAAAGACGTAGAGCGCACAAAAATTTGGCAAAAAACTGCGGAAATATTGATATTATATTGATGGATATCAGTGACCTGAAACAGAGGGTAATTTGCCAGCATCATTTTGCAGTGGAACATATTTACCAAAGTGGCCAAAGAAAGTTATTAAGGAAAAATGCTGTTCCTCTAAAATTTGCACAGTTAGCAACTGATTTGAGTACTCAACTTTGGAAATATTTTTATGTTTGCCTAATGCGCTTTGTCAATGAGAATAATACTATTAATAGTACATTGTTTACCGGGTAGGAAAAGCTTAACATTCCTGGACGACTGTGAAGATTGCTAAGTCGAGGCGCAAGCCGAGACTTAGCAACACAGAGTCCAGGAATGTGGCTTTTCCTACGAGGTAAACATACTATTTTTCCGCAAATCGTTTAAAATTCAACAGATATTGATTGATTTAAAAAAAACGCGATAATTTTATTCCCAAATAAATGGTGCTTTGAAATTCCTAATAAAATTGCTTGGGTTACTATGGAAACGTATTGAGGTTGAATTGTCAAACTTGACAATGTTTTCTATCATTTATGTAGAACACTAACAACTGTACGGAAATATCATTTCCTTACAGTAAGGAAATGACATTTCCTTACAGTAAGGAAGTCCTGACTTTTTCTTCAAGAAATTTTGACAGGAATGTCAAAATTTCCTGGCGATTTGCGGAAAAATATATTTTATATAAAATCAGTTGATATTGAGTGATTTATATATTTTTTATACAATTAAATCAAAAGAGATTTTTTTTAAATATGAATGCGTTGTTAGTATCACTCCAGAAATAACGGAGATGCTTGTTTTGCTTAATTAAAATTACACATACATTTCAATGATTACCTATTTTAGGTGATACCCCACCAGTATTATGCTCTACATACGTTTATTGCGGTACGAAACGTAAAAGATCTACAAGTGGCGATTGTATGGTTAGGTGAACTCCATCGCCTAAGAGATCAAGTAGTAGTCTCAGTGATATTTCCAGTTTGATATTAATTTGCCCACAAAACTTGAAACTGAATTGACGGAGAAGGTAAAAAAATTGGAGTATCAAGTAAATGCTTTAAAGAAGAAGTGCCGTCAGAAGAACAGTCAGCGTTGTAGAAGAACAACAAAGACAGAAAATCGGCAACCAAATTCATGATACAGGTACTGTTAGAAAATAAAAGCAAATACGTGCACGCTTTTGTTAATATGCAGTTTTCACACAAAACTCGTTCACAATGGAGTCACAATGAAAAGGATTTAGCTCTGGCCATTTATTATAAGTCTCCTAGTTGTTAAACATTTTTAATTAGATCTCTTAACTTTATATTACCTTCAGTAAAAACAATTCAAACTTGGTTGCGTGTCATAAAATTAAGAACTGGTTTAAACACTTCCTTAATTGACAAGTTAAAAGAGACAAGAAAAAAGCAGAGACAATGGATGAGTGGGAAAAAATTTGTGTGTTAATGTTTGATGAAATTTCTTTGAAAAAACAATTGGAGTACAATAAATTAGATGACATTATAGAAGGGTTTCAAGATTTAGGTGCTTTAGGAAGAACAAACAAACTTGCCAACACAGATCTGGTTTTCATGATGCGCGGCTTGCTACATAAGGCTACGCGGCTTGCTACAGGTGGTCCAATACATAGCGACAACTTAAAAAACATTGTAGTTGAAGTTGTTTCAAAATTACAAAATATTGGGTATATACCAAAAGTGTTGTGTGATCAAACAATTGGAGTACAATAAATTAGATGACATTATAGAAGGGTTTCCAGATTTAGGTGCTTTAGGAAGAACAAACAAACTTACCAACACAGGTCTGGTTTTCATGATGCGCGGCTTGCTACATAAGGCTACGCGGCTTGCTACAGGTGGTCCAATAAATAGCAACAACTTAAAAAACATTGTAGTTGAAGTTGTTTCAAAATTACAAAATATTGGGTATATACCAAAAGTGTTGTGTGATCAAGCATCTAATAATAGAGCTTTATTTAAGCTGTTAGGCGCATGTAAGGATCAGCCTGCAATAGAAATAGGAAATCAGAGGATTTTCACTGTGTTCGATACACCCCACTTATTAAAAAGTCTAAGAAATAATTTTCTTAACACAAAGTTGACGTTTTTTGCCGATTCTAAACAAATATCGTGGCAAGATATTGAATACACATACAACATCGATAGAACCAGTGTGAGAGCACGATGCATGGTGAAAATAACAAACGTTCATATAAACCCTAATAATTTTCAAAAAATGCGTGTAAAATTAGCAGCACAAATTTTTTCCAACTCAATTGCCTCAGCAATATCTGTAGGGCAGTTACACACCAAAACGGCTTCTCTTACTGCCGAATTTTTGAAAATTATAAATAATATTTTTGATGGTCGTTACAGCAAATGCTGTAGTGATAGTAATCCAAACAGAAAGCCAATGTCAACTTTAAGCAAGTCAACTGAAAACTTAAAAGCAGGTTTAGAATATTAAAAAAAAATTAAAGTGAAAATCAGAAAGAGAGAAATAATATTCACTGTCTACACGGCTTTCAGTGGGCCATTTTGTCAGTTTTATGTTTGTGGGAGGAACTTCAAAAATATAATGTGTCATATCTTTTAACATCTTTTCTGAACCAAAATCCTCTAAAAAATTTTTTCTCTATTGTGCGCAATAGAGTTAGTCTAGTGCGTTCATAAAAATATCATGTGTTTTTACTTACTAACAGGCGGTAGCCGGTTTGTCTTTAGTTTCATGCGTGGAAGAGAATGATGCTAGATCAAAAGTATGTGTTTTATCTCGTCAGGTATTAATGACGCACGGGTAAATAATCGTGGACTCAACTGTATGTTAAACTACACTATTAGCTTTAGTTTATATATACAGTAGATATTAACAAGTATTTTATAATATCAGGAAAACAATATCAGTATGTCTTAAAACCTTGGAATCATATGGAAATAGCTATTTGTATAACAAGGGAGGAAAGTGTAACTTTTCCTCCCGAGAATGAAGTTTACTGCCCGACGCGTAGCGGAGGGCAGTAATCATTCAAGGGAGGAAAAGGCACTTTACTCCCATGTTATACATATGGTTTTTCCACCTTCCTCAAATAACAAGTAATTTTTTCATTTTTACTTAATTTATTTATGTAACTAACCAACAAAATTTATTAGAACTAAAACAACAAGTAGGTACAATGTAACTGTCAACTGTCAAATATAAGTCAAATTATTAATGTAAACATTGTTAAATCAAAATAACAATTTACTGTTTTTTACCATTCTGCAAAATAGAGGGTGTTTTATAAATAAACGTTAAAATGTATAGATACTTCGTAATAGAAAATAGATATTATACAGGGCGTCAATAAGTTATATTTCATGAATGAAATACTATGACGTCACTTTTACTTTTCCTCCCTAGGGAGGAAAAATATTTTCCTCCCTAGGGAGGAAAAGTACAACTTTGCTCCCTACAATCAGGTCCGGAAAAGTATACTTTCGGTAGAGGTAGGTGGAAAACTTATTTATTCAGTTTAGGGAAAAATGTATTATTGATAAAAACTTGCATGTCCTAAAACTCAAAATGAAAGAATCAGATGTCAACTATTATGAGTCGTATACCAAGTTTGTTAAAAAATATTAATTCTTCTCAAGAGTAATATACCTTCATTTTTAAAGCACTTTCATATAAATATGAACGTGGTTTTTAATTGTTCTCGACTTTTAATAATAAAATGTTTCAATATTGTCAATAATGAAAGTACTTCTTGAGAACAAGAAATAATAAATATCTTTTTTTCCTAAAATTTTAATTTTACAATCTTAGTTTGAAAAGAATTAACATTCAAATATACTTATTTACTTTGTTTTGAAATATGATCTAATTAGTGATGTTTTAAACTTTCTAATTCTGTCCGTTTATCAGCTTTTACCTATTGTTCCTAGGCAGATGACCCTCAACTATTTATATGTTGGAAATTCCCTGTCATTTTATCAAGATATATGTATACCAAATTCCATGCCAATCCAATGGATTCTTTAAAATTTGGAGGTTTTGCAATATTTTACCTGGAGTGAATGGGTTAGATCTGGAAAGAAATTCTGTATATCAACTTCAAATAGTTTATTTCGCATTAGTTCTGAAAATATCATTCTTCTACAAATTGCAAAAAATAATTTACATGTGAATTATCACTGTTAATTTTATTATGTATTTTCTAAACTGCGCGTCATAGAAAACGGGCACCCTAAAAATGGATAATTTTTTAGGTTGCGTATCTCCTAAACCTGTTGTCCGATTTAAGTGATTTTTTAAATATATTATAGCCTTATTCTTTGTCAATATCCCTGTAATAGGCTATTGATTATGTACTATAGAAAGGAACTACAACGTTAACGGGGTTTTATTATTTCATATGATCAATGAATCTCTATATATGAAAAAACCGCAGAGTGCTACCATTTAAAGGGGTGCGTTTTTGAGAAATGGGTGAATTAGTCCCTGGGCACAGGTTACATTAGGGAGAGTTCTATGAACTTTTGGTACAAACACGTCTACATAAAAATTGTTCCTGGTTAAATTTCCTATCTAAATATAACTTTTTAAAGTCAAGGATACCTTTTTTTACAAAAATATATTGAAAAGAAAAAGCACAAAGAAACCCAAAAGAAAGAAATTTTGTTTTTTGTCCCATAACTTTTGTCCACGGAGATATAGGTATAGACAGTGCTGTTTTTGTAACAATATAGAGGTTCCGGTACGGTATGTTCCGGGGGGTCTGTCCCCGGGAAATCTTTTTAAATTTAGCCTCAATAAGGGCGTTTTAAAGCTATTTGGGAGCAAGGAAAAAATTCAGGAATTCGTCTATAATTTGGTTGTTTTTTTTTTATTTTTTGTCCCAAAAAGTGCCGGTACGGCGTACCGGCGCGTACTGTCACAAAAACAGCACTGGGTATAGACATTGCTTTACAGAAAAAAAACTTACATATTTTCTCTTTAAAGTGGTGTTTAGTAGAGGCCATTAGGATTTACAGTTTTCGAAATATGATTTTTCAAAGTTTGTCACTCACAGCAATTTTGGGCAATTTTCCTTGTTATTTCGCAAATATTGTTCTGTAACTTTTTTCTACGAAACTTTAGGCATATGCAATGCTACATGTAAGAGGAATAGAAATCAGTTACCTTTAAAATGTTCTACTGTATAATGTTGTACGACTTCTTTTAAAGAGGTTATCTTTTTCAAGATTTTATACTTTTAGCGAGTTTTTATATTTTTTACGATTATTTTTTAAATTTCCCATTATAACTTTTTTTCTACATTTAGGTATATATTATAATAAAAAAGAAAGCTTATTCTGTTTACTTTAAAATGGTGTATTATAAAAAATTCTAGGATTATTTTTGAATAAGATATGGTTTTTCAAAATGTAATAAGTACTTGCATCGATTTTTGATTTTAGGATTATTTTTTAAATTTCTCATTACAACTTTTTTATGTGATTGTGTGATTATCATTGAATCTTATTTTTTATAGGTACCTAATACTTTGGATCCACTTGACTCGGCCGGGCAAACTTCAAAGTATGTATTAATTCCAATATTTACTGTCAAAGCTCCTGCACCACAAGCCTTGCTTGAAAAAATAGCATGTAAATGTACCAAACGATGTACAAAAAACTGCGGTTGTAGGAAGATAGGAATTAGTTGTTCAATATTCTGCAAAGGGTGCATGTGCATGGGTACTAATTGTGTGAACTCTAAGATAACTGAGGTGTCAGAGGAAGATATTGAAGCTAATGCTAACGAAGAGATGGAATTTGGTTTTGAAAATTTTTTAAATGTCAACGTTTAAATAATTTTAACTAAAGTGATGTTTTCTAAGACTAATGTTTATGTAATTTTTGTAAAAGAAATCATTTTAAATAATACAGGTAAAAAAATATAAAAGAATCACTCGGTTTCCATTATTTAAATATAGATGATACACCATTTTAAAGAAAAGAAAATAAGCCCTCTTTATTGAGCAATATATAGTATATTCACTTACAAGAAAAAAAATTATAATGAGAAATTTAAAAAATAATCCTAAAATCAAAAATCGTTGCAAGTACTTATTACATTTTGAAAAATAATATCTTATTCAAAAATAATCCTAGAATTTTTTGTAATACACCATTTTAAAGTAAACAAAATAAGCTTTTTTTATTATAAAATATAATATATACCTAAATGTAGAAGAAAAAAAGTTATAATGAGAAATTTCATAAATAATCGTAAAAAATGTAAAAAATAATATTTTTTATATTAGGTATTATATAATATATAATATAATATTATATTATATATACCAGTCATGTCAAAGATACGGCCCGCGGGCCGCATCCGGCCCCCGGGCCATACCAATACGGCCCGCGATCGCAATGTGTCACAGAAAGAAGAATCATGTTTTTTAGAGCTTTTAGACTTCACTCGATTGCTTGAATAAAATAAATTTTTTCTTAATGTATTTTTATTATCCTTAGAAACTACCAAGATTAAAAATTTTAACATAATTTGGCAAAATCCGATCATTTTAGCAGTGGCGTAATATAATTTCATATATAGTGACATCGGCAACACTGCGAACTTAACTTAACGAACACATCACAGTCATCACAACACCACTGATATGTTGTTCTGAAGCTATTTCCTTGTGGCATTTTTATGATTAATTATTTATATGGGAAATAAGCCACAATTAAAATGAAAAAATAATTTTATTAACGTTTCGACGCCCAAATCGGGTGCCGTTGTCAAAATACAAAATATTACTAAAATAAACTAAAGTGTTGTTGCTAAGCAAAAAAATTCTTCTAATAATTTATTTAATCTCACTCATTTATATTGGCAATTCAGACATATATTATACATTTTAAAGTAGAAGACTTTAAAATGATATTGCCAATATTTATTTTAGTAATATTTTGTATTTTGACAACGGCACCCGATTTGGGCGTCGAAACGTTAATAAAATTATTTTTTCATTTTAATTGTGGCTTATTTCCCATATAAATAATTAACCACTGATATGTACTACGCTTAAAATGGCGACTCTGTACTTTTCAACTTCAAAGGCGGCATCAGGGAGTGTCCTTGCTGTTCGTTTATTATGCTGTGGTCTAGACTAGAACCTTCCTTATCGATATAAAAGAAGTGCGTCGACGTGTCACGTGAGTCAGTTGCGAAGTAGTGGTTGAGAAGGTATTGTACATTTGTTTGTGTCGTGCGTGTGCGATATCCATAATTGTGTCGAGTTCCATATTTGTTACGATTTCGGCATAATGTCACAAAAACGTAAAGTTGATAGTGAACGTAGAGTTTTTCAGTCTAAATGGGAAAATGCATATTTTTTCATAGAATGGAAAGGTAAACCACTGTGTTTGATTTGCAATCAAACAGTTGCTGTTTGTAAGGAGTTTAACTTGAAGAGACACTATGATACGAATCATAAATCAAAATTCGATTGTTACACTGAAAAAATAAGAATGGACAGATTGTCATCTTTAAAATCTAAACTTCAAGGTCAACAATCGATGTTTACTAAAGCTAATACTGAGAGCGAAGATGCCCTGAAATCAAGTTTTATTATTGCATTAGAAATCGCGAAGAGATCAAAACCTTTCACTGATGGTGATTTTATTAAAGACTGTATGTTGAAAGTTGCCGATGTTTCATTTCCATTTCAAAAGTCAATAATTCAAAATATTTCGCTGTCAAGAAACACTGTTGCTTCAAGAATAAATGATTTATCTCAAAATTTGGTTCTTCAACTGAAGGAGAAAATTAAGGAATTTACAAACTTTTCACTGGCTGTTGATGAAAGCACTGATACTGTTGATACAGCTCAACTTGCTGTTTTTATACGAGGTATTAACAGTAACTTTGAAATAACTGAAGAACTATTAAAGTGCGTTCCATTGACAGGTACTACAACAGCAAATGATATTTATTCTGCATTGGAGCATTTGATGGCAGAATATGGACTCGATTGGAATATACTTAGCAGCACAACTACGGATGGCGCTCCTGCCATGGTTGGCCAACATTCGGGCGTTGTAACTAAATTAAAACAGAAAACATCAGGAAATTTTGTGGGATTTCACTGTATAATTCACCAGGAATCATTTGCATCCAAACATTTAAAAATGGACCATGTCATGCAACCTATAATTAAAATAGTAAATTTTATAAGGAGCAGAGGACTAAATCACCGACAGTTCAGGCAGTTTTTACAAGATTTGGACGAAAAGTTTTCTGATGTCCCTTATTTCACCGAAGTTCGTTGGCTCAGTCGAGGAGTAGTTTTAGAAAGATTTTTTGCATTACGTGACCCTATTCAAGCTTTCATGTTAGAAAAAGGCAACCCAATTGATTATGACAATGACTGGTGGGTTGATTGTGCCTTTTTGGTAGATATGAATAAACACTTGACTGATCTGAATGTAAAGTTACAGGGTAAAAATCTGATTGTCACTCAAATGTACTCATGTATTCAAGCCTTTGAAACAAAGTTGAGGCTGTGGGAAAATCAGGTAAAAAATCAAACTTTGGATCATTTCCCTCATTTAAAATCATTTGGCACAGTGGATCAAAAAAAATTGGATCAATATTCTCAACTTCTGCAAAATCTTATCACGGAATTCAACAATCGTTTTGAAGACTTCCACAAAATGAATGAAATGGAATTCCCAATTTTCAACAATCCATTCAATTTTGAAGCTTCACAGGCACCAGTTCATTTGCAAATGGAGTTGATAGATCTTCAATCGGACAGTATTTTGAAAGAAAAATTTAAAGAGGTTAACGCACTTACATTTTATACACAATATTTCAAGAGTTTGGATAACTACCCGGAATTAAAAAAGCATGCAGCACTCATTCTGTGCATGTTTGGTAGCACCTATTTATGTGAGCAGATGTTTTCCGTCATGAAAATAAATAAGAACAAACATCGCACAAGACTTACAAATGAACATCTCCAATAAATTCTTAAAATAAATACAACGAATATGATACCTGACATCAATGAGCTTGTCAAAAACAAGAGAAGTCAGGTATCTGGATCCTCGAGCTCAAAATAATTACCCTCTTTTATAACTTTGATATGATTTTTAACAACCGTATATTATAAGTATACTATTAAATAAAATGTTATAATAATTCAGTACATTTTTTTTTATTTGAATCTGGCCCGCCGACACATTCTGAATTTAATATATGGCCCTCTGCAAAATTGAGTTTGACACCCCTGATATATACTATATAATATATAATATAATATTATATAATATATTATATAATAATATTATTTTATTTTTATATTACATTACAAAAAATCGTTAAAAGTATAAAACATTGAAAAACCATAATCTCTTTCGAAAAGAAAAAGTCGTACAACGTTATACAGTAGACCATTTTAAAGGTAATTCATTTCTGTTCCTATTACGTGTACCATTGCATATACCTAAAGTTACGTAGAAAAAAGTTACAGAACAATATTTGCGAAATAACAAGGAAAATTGCCCAAAATTGCTGTGAGTGGCGAACTTTGAAAAATCATATTTCAAAAACTATAAATCCTAATGACCTCTACTAAACAACATTTTAAAGAAGATATATGTAGATTTTTTTTCTGTAAAGCAATGTCTATACCTATATCCTCGTGGACAAAAGTTATGGGACAAAAAACAAAATTTCTTTCTTTTGGGTTTCTTTGTGCTTTTTCTTTTGAATATATTTTTGTAAAAAAACCATCATTGACTTTAAAAAGTGATATGTAGATAGGAAATTTAACCAGGAACAATTTTTATGTAGACGTGTTTGTACCAAAAGTTCATAGAACTCACCCTAATGTAACCTGTGCCCAGGGACTAATTCACCCATTTCTCAAAAACGCACCCCTTTAAATGGTAGCACTCCGCAGTTTTTTCATATATAGATGTCCATTGACCATATGAAATAATAAAACTCCGTTAACGTTGTAGTTCTTTTTAGCTATCTTATTTTGAATATAATCAATAGCCTATAATAATAGTTTTGCAAAACAGGTAAATTTTCATTGTATACCCGGTGTACGAATCAAACTGTGTTTTTTTCTCAAAGTTCGCAACACCCTATGGAATATCCTAGCATTTATAAAATACTGAAATTAAAACCCAACTATAGCCTCAGGTTTTCTCAACATTCTGTTTTTTGATTCATTCGCTTATGTTGGATAATACAAAAGTTAGGTACTTTAACAATTAGCCATGTTCTTTTTCAGTACAGGGTCTTTCTAAACAAGGGCGACAAATTTTAAGGGGCAATTCTGCATTAAAGATGATGACAGTTTGCTTTATAATCGTATGTCCGCAAATGCTTCGTTTGCGAGATACGGAATGTTGAATTTTTTCTTACAAACTGACGATTTATTTATTGCTTTAAAACCGGTTGAGATATACAAATAAAATTTGGTGGGTTTTAAGACGTAGTTATTGCACATTTTTTGACATACAAAAAAGAATTTTATATTCACCATTGGCGTGCATACGGGTAATATGATCGGTCATATTACCCGTATGCACGCCAATAGTGAATATAGAATTCTTGATTGCAAGTCAAAAAATTCGCAATAACTATCTCCTAGAACCTACCAAATTTCATTTGCATATCTCAACCGGTTTTAGGGCAACAAAATAAACCGTCAGTTTGTAAAAAAAATTCAACGTCCCGTATCTCGTAAACGAAGCATTTGCGGACATAAGTTTATAAAGCAAACGGTCATTATTTTTTAATGCAGAATTGCCCGTTAAAGTTTGTCGCACTTTTTTACAAACAACCTATACTGGTGAAGAACATGACTAGTTGTTAAAGTACATAACTTTTGTATTATCCAACATAAGAGAATTAATCAAAAAACAGAATGTTCAGAAAACCTGAGGCTATAGTCGGGATTTAATTTCAGTATTTTATAAAGGCTAGAATATTCCACAGGGTGTTGCGAACTTGGAGAAAAAAACACAGTTTGATTCGTACACCCGGTATACAATGAAAATTTACCTGTTTGGCAAAAATGTTATTACAGGGATATTGACAAAGAATAAGGATATAACATGTTCAAAAAATCACTTAAATCGGACAACAGGTTAAGGAGATATGTGACATCAAAAATGACCCATTTTTAGGGTGCCCGTTTTCTATGACGCGCAGTGTATTTTGTTGTTTTTTGTAGTGTATTAATAGTTAAATAATTCTTAAGAAACCTTTTCACTATTTTTATTAATCAATTTTTAGCGTTTTATCTGAAGTAAAATCGGAATTCCAAAATAGAGATTACAATCGCGTTAAAATTATTTGTGAAAATGCTGAATACTACCCTTATATCGTTGTCTATTACGCCAGCCAAGCAACTCAAATTTATTTTTCAATCTTGGTAAAAATTTCAATAAATGTCGCCACCGCCCAGCCAGTTAGTACTTAGACTTGAGGGGCAAAGAGGTGTAAGTGGGCGGAGTTTAACACTGAATTCGGTTTTACCTTAAGGTGAGGTATCTATGTAGTTATTAATCAATGGTTAAATTTAGCTGTTTTAAGATTTTAAAGATTTTTTAAAATAAAGAAATGGTCATAATATTTATATGTGCGGGACATCAGTGCAATCTGGCAAGCGCAAATTCAAACATTCTGACTCTATTGCCAAATGTGTCCACTAATCTATCAGGGCAATCAGTGGCGTGCGTACTGTGGGTGCCGCGGTACCTACAGTTGTAACCGAAGGGCGCTAAAATTCAATACAGTAGAACCCGGATTATCTGTGCTCTTCGGGACAGGACGTAGTACGGATAATTGAACGGCACGGATAATCCGAACATTTAGTTCTTATAATATATAATACATATGTACGTACACATAATATACATACATACATTATGTACCTACCATAAAAAGATAACAGAAAAAATAAATCTTTCATTAGTAGTTTCCCTCTCGGCATATAGAGTTTCTGTCGAGTGATTTACGGTGACACTATTTTGATAAAACCTCAAAAATATAACTTTAGTAATAGAAAATCATAGCACGGATAATCCGCACAGGGATAATTGGGGTTCTACTGTACTAAGTTAAAAAAAAAGATTTATTGTGTTTGCTTCGCCAAGAAAATTTGCCCTCGTAACAATATACCTTCTCCGTATCGGCTCGATTCACCAGCGAATAGTTGAACAAGTTTGTTGAATACTTTGAAACAGTGATAACCTTATCAACACTTCGCTGGTCTATATATTTACATTCGGGAAAAGTTTAGGAGATAATAAGCTAGATTCTTCTGATTATGCATTTCTTTCTACTCAATTTATTTATTTTATTTATTTATTTTATTTATCAACGCGCAATCACCCAATTAAAATACAGTGTAAACATTAATCACAGGAGATTTATAACCTAACCTAAAGTAAATTTTAAAATTTTAATCATACAAACTAGGAACATTAAATAAATAACAAACATTAACAAAAAATGTACCAAACAAAAGGATATCAAGTTATCACATACAGTTTTTAAGCTGAACTTTAAATTCATTTGGAAAACTATAACAATCTAAACCCTCCGAATATTGGTTAGCAAACCTAGGTGTTCTGGACATGAAGGAGTTGTGTCCGTAGTTAGTGCGATGGGGTTTAATGTAAAAAAAGGTTGATTTAGCCTCGTTTGTCTACTGGGAACATGGAGGCTAATTTTCTCCAATAGTTGAGGACCAAAATTATTGAAGTGTAGTATATTATAAAACATTGTGAGATCCTTATGCATGTGTCGGATTTCGAGAGAGGTTAAGTTGAGACTTTTCTATATTAGAATATGTAGTTAATTTCATCAACCCTCTGGTTTTGTTTAAATGCAACAAATCTTAAGAACTTGTGCTGAACTCTCTCAATAGCTAGAATATGGGTGTTATAGTGTGGAGACCAAACACATGAACAGTAATCTAGGTGAGGTCTCACAAGTGAACAATACAATACTTTTGTGGATGGGATATTTAGAAAGTCTGTTGCACAACGTTTAATAAACCCTAAAAGTTGAAGTGATTTTGAGACAATAGATGATATATGGGGGATGTAGGATAAGCTGGAATCGAGCACAACACCTAGGTCTTTTATCTGAGATACAGAGTCTAAAGGACAATCCTTAATAGTATAGATTTGTAAGAGTTCTATTTCGACCAAAAACCATTAAGTGACACTTTTTAACATTAAGTTCCATTCCGTTGCTATCACACCAATAGCTCAACCGATACAAGTCAGATTGTAATTTTTGATAGTCACCATCATTCTCGATTTTCAAATAATTTGGTTTAGATTCTTCAGAATTAGAGGCTGAAATAAGAATTTTAAAAACTAAATCTTATGAACATTTTCCATTTTTGAATACTGTTTGTTGATTGGTTACAATGGCTATCAAAGCATGATGAATGGTTAACTTTTGCAAATTTTAAGAGGTTAATAATAAAATTTATTATAAAGTTAGGTGGGTAGGGGCGGTAAAATTATTCTCGGCACCCATATTAGAAATATATGCTGCGCACGCCTGTGAGGGCAATTGCCAAAAAAAAATTATAATACTTAGGCTACGGCTCCACGGGCGAGAAATTGACGCTAGCAGTAGCCGTAAAACGAACTTAAGGTTCCGCGGAACGGAATAGGAATAGCCGAACTGTACCGACTACAGGACTTGTGCGTAGTCGGTTCAGTTCGGCTATTCCTATTCCGTTCCGTGGAACCTTAAGTTCGTTTTACGGCTACTGCTAGCGTCAATTTCTCGCCCGTGGAGCCATAGCCTCAATTAGATAACTGCAATTAATATCAAAACAAACAACACATATTTATTCGTTCATGTTTTATATCAATTAAAAAATAGCAGAACCCATAAAATAATATAAAAATGTAGTTTTTAAAGCTGTCTCTGTATATTTGAAGCATACAACATATTATACATGATTCGTGTGACCAACTCCAATTCGGTCGAATTCGGGACAAGGCCGAAAAAAATACCCAAAATCCGGGACTTTTCAATGAAAATCGGGCCATTTTTTTAATATAGAACGTTAATATCATCATTTTATTGATATTATTTAACATTTTTATGTTGACAATGATATTGTTGATGGGATTAAACCACAATTATTGGTTGTAATGATAATTACATTTTTGGTAGTTTTTGACGTTTCGGCTTCCAATCCGGAAATCCTGCTCAAAAAAGGAAAAATCCACTATTAGGTACTGGTATTAGTATCAAGTCACACTAGAAATTGTCGACTTTTTTTGTGTCCCATAAATTTGATGTGAATTCTTATAGCCACTTTACACGATGCAAGTAATTGCGAAATTTATTGCACAAGTTCTTGCAGCAAGAACTTCTGCAATAAGTTGCAACTAGCTTTCTGCAATAAAGTGATTACACGGTGCAAGTAATTGCATAAACTGACATGAAATGGACAGAAACTTTGACATATCATAAATTTTAGGTTATGTTGTTTTTATAAATTAAAAATGTAATTTCTTGAGTAGAGTTATCAGATACCTCTATGGTTATCAAATATATTAGATTAAAAATGTTAGATTATAATTTGAGAAAATTATAATATGTATTATGTATAACAAAATCAATTAATACCTAATGCAAGTATACCTATAATACATTATTCATTTACAAAAGGAAACAAGTTGTTAAATACAAAAGAAATAAAAATAGAATATAGTTTTTTTAATCCCTATGTTGCATAATTAAAGTTATCCACCAGAATAATGTTATCTGTGAAGCGTGAAATTGGTAAAAAGTTCCTCTAGTTTTGTCAAAAATTGTTTAGTTTGAAATTTAGGATGACAGAATGTCAAAACAAACAGTGTAGCCTTAAAAGTTACTAAAATTGCATGAAAAATAGGACATGTTCTATTTAGCTGCAACTTCTTGCAGCAAGAAATTGCTGCAAGAAGTTGCAGCTTTTCTGTGCAATTCGCGTATGAAACGATGCAATTTCTATTGCTGCAAGAAATTGTGCAATTAGTTGCATCGTGTAAAGTGACTATTAGAAGAATACGTATTCAAAATGTCAAAATAGAATTTTACCAAAATATTGAAAATTCGGATGACCCGGAAGCCTTGTTCAGGACGCAGGGACACAACCTCGTAATTCGGGCCATGTCCCGGATTTTTCGGACTAGTTGGTCACACTAACATGATATACATTATATTCACATGGCAACACTGCCAGACTTAAATATTTCGTTCTGTTAAAATCACTTATAGCCATCTGATAGCTAACTTCTCAGACCCCATAACTAAATGTTGTCTAAAAAAGGTGTTCCATGGGACCAAGGTGGCGTGTTAAGGCAACACTGGTGCTGATCCAACACTAGTGTTGATCTGTGTTGGATGGGACCAACTTGGCAGGAACTTGTTAACCCTCCGTTAGTCGCTAGGATAAATGTTGCTATAAAATTCATAAAAATATTTTATATTGTGTATAGGAATGACTGAAAAATATTTTTGAAAATGTTTTATTGAAAAACAACAGATAAAATGAAAAACCCTAGTATAACAATATACATATTGTTATTTAGGGGATTTATACAGTATGTCCCTGTAAGTTGTATCCATATGGAAAACTTTTTTATTATTGATTTTACGAAAAAAAGTTATTCTTCATAAAAAGCTCCGCATGGTCCAAAACCTATAATTTAACCATCAAATATCAAATTTTTTGAATATTATACGAGGTATGTCAAAAAGTTTGAATTTCACTCAAGAGTAAAGTAGCTTTATTTTTCACAATATTGAAAATTTCTATTATGAAAAGTTGTTTGGAATTAAAAACTATATTCTACTATGCAACTACATCCTTCTTTAAAAAAAATTTTTTTTTGAAAAAATATGGATAACTAACATTATGTTCAGTTATTTCAATTCTGATATCTCTTTTATTATTAATTTTACGAAAAAATGTGTTTCCTAATAAAAAGTTCTGGATGGTCTAAAACCTCAAATACAACCATCTTATATCAAATTTTATACGAGGTAAGTCAAAAAAGATAAATTTAGATCAAAAGTAAAGTACCTTTATAGTTCAGAATATTTCAATTAGAAGGACGTAATTACATACTGAAACATAGTTTTTAATTCTAAATAACTTTTCATAATAACAATTTTCGATATTGTGAAAAATAAACGTATTTTACTCTTAAGCGAAATTCATATTTTTTGACATACCTCGTATAAAATTGATAAAATTTAATATAAGACGGTTGTATTTTAGGTTTTAGACCATGCAAAACTTTTTATTAAGAATCACTTTTTTTCGTAAAATTAATAATAAAAGAGTTATCTGAATTGAAGTAACTGAAAATAATGTTAGTTATCCATAATTTTTCAAAAAAAAAAAATTTTACAAAAAGAAGGATGTAATTGCATACCAGAATATAGTTTTTAATTCCAAACAACTTTTCATAATAGAAATTTTCAATATTGTGAAAAATAAAGCTACTTTACTCTTGAGTGAAATTCAAACTTCTGACATACCTCGTATATTATTCAAAAAATTTGATATTTGATGGTTAAATTTTAGGTTTTGGACCATGCAGAGCTTTTTATGAAGAATAACTTTTTTTCGTAAAATCAATAATAAAAAAGTTTTCCATATGGATACAACTTGCACATACAACAAGCACGTCCGTGCTTGGAAAGCACGTATTTTTCTGCTCTGTTAATGATGTACAATTTAAGTGATATTTATTAGTGTTTAATGTGTTGTCACAGCATAATAAACGCAACAGCAGTGACACATTAGAAGGCGGGAAAAGTTCGCGCACTATTACTGCGCAGATCGTCGGCCATTTTTCGCGTAGTACCAGACAGTGTAGAAAATCGACAGTGTTGCCGATTTGCACAGAATTATCAGATTTACTTAACTTTTATGACATTCTAATAATAAATATTTTTTAACATAATTTTATACGTATGCCTGTGGGAATTATGTCAATAATTGGGACATAACACAAAATATTGACGATGAATAACGATTGTATTGTTAATCTTTTGCAGAAATTCCAGAAAATATTCAAAAAGAATCTCTTAGGGGTAATAAAGTTAGTGCAATATAACTGATACTACAGCATTGCAGAAATAAAAAATCACGTTTTCTTAGATATCGTTGTCTGTCGACGTTTAAATGCGATCTGTGAGCAAATATTAAATTAGTGTTAGCAAAAGTGAAGGAGTAAAAGAATGGTTACTCCTTTCAAACAGACAAAAAATGTTAAATTATTTTAATCACATAAAGTCTTCATTTTCACAAGATGGAGGATGAGGAAAATTTATTTGAAAGCGTTCCAGATGAAGTTTTATTATAGTATATGATATTACATATAATTTTGTTACAAGTATTTTTGAATTAACAAGTTGAATAAAATAACTTTTTTCTTAATGTATTTTTATTACCCTTAGAAACTACCAAGATCAAAAATTTTAACATAATTTTTGGCAAAATCTGATCATTTTAGCAGTGGCTTAATATAATTTCATATAGTGACATCGGCAACACTGATGAACGAACACATCACATCACCACTGAGATGTACTACGCGCAAAATGGCGACTCTGTACTTTTCAACTTCAAAGGCGGCATCGGGGAGTGTCCTTGCTGGTCTCGTTTATTATGCTGTGGTGTTGTTTTGTATCAAAAAATCCGTAAAAGTTCAGACCCTATTAATCTGTAAGTTATCTTTCATTTTTATTAGTGAATGTTCCAGAAATTGCATTTATTTGCAATTAGAAGCACATATTCTCCTAATTGAGTTCAACAAAAACTTAAGTACTCTTCATAAAAAATTATCAGTACTTCTACAAATAATATATTTTGAAGATAGGCCAGTGCTTGATCTAAAATTTTAAAATATGTCATGCACAAAATGTTTGTTGGATGTCAAGGGTGGTGAATATTGGGTTTGTGATGGTTGCAGTCAAAATATTCATCATCAATGTGCCAATCTGACAGCATCAGAAATCAGGGTGTTGGAGTTGAAGGGTAGAAGAGTCCTTAAACTTTTTTGCGAATCCTGTGAGGATGGAATTAAAATGATTCCTATGATGAAGAAACAAATAAGTTCTCTTGAACAAAAGGTGGAACAACTTATTGATAAGCTTAGCTCACTAGAGCTGCCTGGAGATAATAAAGCCACAGATCTTGATACCATCATCCAGGAAGTTGAAGAACGTAAATATCGTGAAAATAATATTATTATTTATAACCTCCATGAAACCAACTCTAGCACAGCACCAGCAAGAATTGAAGAAGATATGAATAAAGTTAAATAAACTTTAAGCGTGATTAACCCCAACATTCAAGTTAAAAAAGTCATTAGACTTAGTAATATCAAGAATAATATGTCACGTCCGCTTAAAGTAGTCCTTGAAAATAAGAATGTAACACTGTCAATTTTAAAAAATAAAAATAAACCTTATAAATCTTATCGGACTAGTCAAAGTTTTAGTACAATATATAGTAAAAATACATATGATTAAAATAAAACAGTGATTACAATAAAATAAATAAGAAATAAAAGTTACAAATAAAAATTTAGAACTGTTGTTGCACAAATGTTGAAAATTTAAAAATCCATCAATACTATAGAATGTGTTGTCCATTAAAAATGAGTACACAGTTTGGCGAAAACCTTTATGTGAAGAATTACTGAGATTTAATATACTGACTATTTTATTGTAACATTTTATTCCAATATATTCAGGTGCATGTTGGGATACACCTAATCTAGAGAAAGGTTGTCGAAAATTTGATTTACCTCTAGTATCATGTGAGTGAATGTCCGCATTTCTGTCAAACTTAAGCTTGTTTTCCTCAATGTGCAATATTAATTGGAAAATTAAAAGGCTAGGTAGTGTTAAAATATTAGACTTCTTAAATAGTGGCTTGCAACTATCCGAAAATGGAACGCCATACATACTTCTTAAAACTTTCTTTTGAGCTATAAATGCCCGTTCAAAATGAGATGAGCAACCCCAAAATATTAAGCCATACTGAAGTACAGACTGGACTAAACTAAAGTAAATCATCCGCAATATATCAAATGAGACAGTTTCTCTTAAATTACGTTACGCATTATATAGCTACATGTACTTAACTTTGCTGATACATGATTCACGTGAGTTTTCCATGTAAGTTTATGATCTAGGGTTACTCCCAAAAATTTCGTTGTAGTACAACTTTCTACTGATTTGCCATCCACATGTAAATAAAAGTCGGAATTTGGAGTTAGGTTTTTTGGTAAAAAACGCATAAAATGTGTTTTTGTTACGTTGAGCTTGAGTCCATTATTTTTACAATATGTGCTAAATTCAGCAGACGCAAAATTGGTATTTTCCACCAGTTTTATGGGTTCACTGTGAGACATGAGAATATTGGTATCATCAGCATACTGAACAATTTTATCTGGCATTGAACAAAACGTGTTTAGGTCACTTACAAATATAATGAAAAATAAAGGCCCCAGTATTGAGCCTTGAGGTACACCCATCGTACATTGAAGTGGCCTCGACGTTACATTATCCACTGTGACTACTTGAGTTCTATTACTTAGATAAGATAGGGCCCAATTGTACGGTATACCACGTACTCCAATACCCTGCAATTTTTGTAATAAGAGTTCACGATCAACCGTATCAAACGCACGACTAAGGTCATAAAAAAGACCCAATACATTTAATTTATCATTTAATGCTTTATAAATAAATTGAAGACAGTCAGAAATAGCAGTATTTGTAGATTTCTTTTTTCTAAACCCGTTTTGAATAACAGGAAGAATTTTAAAATGTTCTAAATAATCTGTTAATCTATTTGCATAGGCTGCTTCAAATATTTTAGAGAACTGACTTGACACACAAATCAGCCTATAGTTTGCAATATCCGTTGCAGATCCTTTATTTTTAAAAATAGGGATTCCTTTCGATTCCTTTATATCTGGAAATATTCCGCATGTAAATGATTCATTTATGAGATAAGATAGTGGTAGAGCTATATAAGTGGCAACATGTTTCAAAGCTTTTCCATCAATTTCGTCAACCCCTGCAGCTGTTTTAGAAGCAGTTTTCAACACAATAGATATAACTTCTTTTTCAGTGGTTGGTGATAAAAAGAAACTTGAATTGAATTGGTCAATTTGTATAGTACGGTTAACAACTGATAGTTCATTATTTTTTACAGCATTAATAAAGTAATTGTTGATTTGATCAGCTTTATGATAATTTTGTAAGTCACCGTTGTTACTAAAAGATATTAAATTTTGATTTGATTGACAGTTTTTACCTCTATTTTTATTAATTATTTTCCAACTTTCCTTCATTACATTATTGCTATTTCTAAATTGAGTATCATATTGTTCCTTTCTATGTTTTTTAACAATTTTTTGATATTCTTGTTTAAATTTCTTGTATCGTTCCGAATACTGTGGGTTATTGAGTTGTTTTCTTAATCTATTCATCTGACACAATTGATCATGCAAACCCTTAATATGAGGTGCAAACCACGTTTTTTGTTTTGGTTTGGTAGTTACTCTACGTTTTAAGAAAGTAGTATTATAATAATATAAGAAAGTATCATAAAATATTGAAAATTTTTCTTCAAAACTACTAGCCACATATAGATCACTCCAATCAATATTAGCTAAAATATTTTGAAAAGTTATTAAGTTGGCATCACATGAGTTTCTGGTAAAAATAGTTGGAGGATTTTGTCCAGTAACTTTCATATCAAAAGCACATAATTGATAAGTATGATCTGACAGAAATGTGTCACATACACTCACCTTTTGAACATCTAAATTGGAAAAAAAATTGTCAATACATGTTGAAGAATTTTTAGTAATTCTAGTAGGTACATTTATGTGAAATTTAATGTTGTATTCTAAAAATAAGTTTATTAAAATATTTTTCTGATTGCTGTTTTCTAAAAAATTGATATTAAAATCTCCACATATAACGTAAAAATCATTATTATTATAAATACTCTGCAACAACAGTTCTAACTTCGCAATAAAAGTATTAAAATTCACACTATAAGGAGGTCTGTATATAGTTACAATAAATAAATATTTTTTACTTCCATGAACTTTAAATTTTACTCCACATATTTCAACTTTGCTTTCAATACACCATTGACCTAAATTTAGCTGTTCACAACTGAACTTATTATTTACAAATATACATACGCCTCCACTTTCTTTATCATTTCTTGTGAAATAAGACACTAAATTAAAGTTTTCAATATTGGTTACCTTAAGTTTATCTTCTTTCAACCAGTGTTCACTAAGGCATAAAACATTCACATTATTACTTTGAAGTATTAAGTTTATATCGTGAGATTTACGTGCAAGTCCTACCTGTATATTGCAGTGTAAAATAGGGAAATATAAGTTCGTCGGTTTACGTGCATTAATACTTCGGATATTTTGGTGAACTATGGAAGTTTGACATTTACTTTGGGTTTGAGAGTCCCTAACGAATAAATTATTTAAAAATCCTCGGAGCGACGATTATATTGTTGGTATTTCCGAAAATCGAAACGCTTGTAAGCGACAGATCTTGGCCAAGTCGACGGTTTATAGATTTCATCTTTTAATTCGAAGTTGACACCACACATAAAGCATTTGTTTTGGTTTTCGTTAGTTGGTAGTTCTCTAATAATAATATCAGCCTCTTTAAACACTTCCTGATCTTTTAGATAATCGAAAATAGTTTCTGTTGTGACACTTCGTTTAACTCTAGAAAGGTAAAGCCAAGCGTTTCGTTGAACTCCTAAGTCGGTAGTTTTATCATTTTCCCCGTAGTTCTTTTTTGTTTGTCTAGTTTTCTTCTTCGACCGGACTAATGTAAAACCATCATTGTCTTGTCCCATATCTTCATTTATATTTATTAAAGTTTGCATTTTATTTTGCTGTGCATTATTAAGTTCTGCAGATGTTGAATTATTATCAGTGCTTCTACTATTTTCAGCAACAGGTGGCAACACCGGTGTTTGAAATTTATTTGTAATTTCATAATTTGGAGTTAATTGTTTGATATGACTAAGGTGTTTTTTGTTTGACTCATTTAAAACTGGTTGTTTAACAGGTACAGTTTTTGCTTCCATTTGGCTTATCTTTTCTTGTAGATAACGATTGTTTTGTTTTAAAAGAGAATTATTTTCTAGTAATAAATTAAATTTTTCCTCTTTTTCTTTTATAATATTTTTAAGTAGCTCATTTTCTTTGTATAGATCGGGTTTACCTTGGAAATTCTCCTCAACATCATTTGGTTTCTCGTTTGTTTCACAGCAAATTATACGTGTGTCACAAATTTTGATGCACTGAAGCTTACTTCTGGTTGCACATGACAAATGAAAAACATTTCCACACTGTACACAAACTAAGATTTTAGTAGCTTTACTTTGACAACACTTAAATTGTTTTTCTAGGAAATTTTCCTCACTAACTAGAGAGAGCACATTTAAACGCTGCTCATCAGTCGGCGCCATCTTGCTTTTTTTGGATTGGCGATTTTGAACGAACAAATTGGCAATGTCTTAAAGCTAACTAAAAGACATGACATAAATATTATAATGGGCGATTTGAACGCTAAAGTCGGTCAAGGAGAAGTGGAGAATTGTGTGGGGCGATATGGACTCGGGGAAAGAAATGAACGTGGCGATAGGCTTGTTGATTTCTGTATCAATGAGGAACTCATAATTTCAAATACCTTGTTCAAACTTCCTAAACGTAGACTATATACATGGAAGTCACCAGCTGACAATAACAACAAAATAGTCAGAAATCAAATAGATTATATTATCGTCAACAGAAGATATAGAAATTCTATAATATCATCTAAAACTTATCCAGGAGCGGACATATCCTCCGATCACAACCCGGTTGTTTTGTCTATGAGAGTGAAACTAAAGAAGGTAAAGAGCCCTAGCTCCAATAAAATCATGGATACAAGGCGGCTCAAACAAGACAAGACCTATGCGGAAACGAAATTTAAAATAAACGAGAACTTAAGGAAAGTCAAAGAAGATAGTGCGGAAACTCTGACTGTTGACCAAAAATGGGGAAAAATTCAACATGCCTTAGTATCAGTTGGAAAAGAAACACTCAAACCACTTGGAGAAAAAACAAAATCTTGGATGACAGTAGAAATTCTTGAACTTATGGAAGAACGAAGAAAACATAAAACAAAAGACCCGAATAAATACAAAGAAATTCAGAGAAACATCAGAAATAAAATTCGAGAGGCAAAAGAGAAGTGGCTCTCCGACAAATGCAAAGAAATAGAAGACCTGGATAAAAAGTATGACAGCTTTAATTTACACAAAAAAATCAAAGAAATGACAGGTTCTAGAAAAAGCACAAGAACGAATACCCTTAAAAATGATAAAGGGGATATTATTACTGACGTGAAGGAGAGATTGTGTCAATGGACCAATTACATCCAACAACTCTTTAATGATGAAAGAGGAGAACTGTCATTAGAAATCACAGAGGATATCGGACCACCAATATTAAGAGACGAAGTCATCTATGCCATTAAAAACACGAAAGAGGGTAAAGCTACTGGACCAGATGATGTGCCCATCGAATTATTAAAACTTATTGATGAAGATTGTTTTGATGGTTGAATTTATAAATAAATGGTTGAACTCTTTAATCTAACATATCAAGACTGCCACAATCCCCAAACAATGGCTGCAATCGACCTTTGTAGCAATTCCCAAAAAGTCAAGTGCAATAACCTGCTCGGATCACAGAACAATATCTTTAATGAGTCACACACTTAAAACATTTTTGAAAATAATACACAGTAGAATTGTTAAAACTCTCGAATATGAAATCAGTGACACACAATTTGGCTTTAGAAATGGTATGAGCACACGAGATGCTTTGTTCGGCTTGAATGTGCTGGCCCAGAGATGCATGGACATGAATCAGGATATGTACTTATGTTTTGTAGACTTTGAAAAGGCATTTGATAAAGTTCAACATAAAAAGCTTGTAGATATATTAAAAAGCAAAAATATTGACAGTCGTGACATGAAAATTATATCTAATATATATTGGAATCAAACTGCCAAGATAAGAGTTGACAACCAGGACACCCAAGATATCAAAATACAGAGAGGAGTCCGTCAGGGTTGCGTGCTGTCTCCACTACTTTTCAATGTCCACAGTGAAGCGGTATTTCAAGAAGCGCTCTCAAATTCAATAGAAGGTATATCTATCAATGGAGAAGTTTTGAACAACTTACGTTTTGCAGACGATACAGTAATAATAACAGATAACGACAATGATTTACAGAACGTAATGCAACGCCTTAATGAACGCTGTCATGAGTACGGACTGAAGATGAATTTAAAGAAAACTAAATGCATGATCATAACTAAATCAGCACACGTAAACATCCAATTAACTATTGAAGATACTGTGATTGAGAGTGTGGATAACTACAAATACTTAGGAACATGGATAACATCAAATGTAGACCAAACCAAAGAAATTAAGACACGTATTGAAATAGCACGTTCATCATTCATTAAACTTAAAAAGTTTCTTTGTTGTCGGGATATAAGGTTAGAACTACGCCTAAGGATGCTTCGATGTTACGTGTTCTCTACTCTTCTTTATGGCTTGGAAGCGTGGACGTTGAAACAAGTCCATTTGAATAAGTTGGCCGCCTTTGAATTTTGGTGTTACAGAAGAATCCTACGAATATCATGGATTCAAAGAATGTTGAATGTGGAAGTAACTAGAAGGATAGGAAATCAACCGGAAATAATACTAACTATCAAAAGACGAAAACTTGAGTACTTGGGACATGTGATGAGAGGGCAAAAATACACATTATTACAACTTATTATGCAAGGCAAAATCCGAGGAAAGCGAAATGTGGGAAGACGAAGAACATCCTGGCTTAAGAACTTACGGGAATGGTTCGAATGCAGTAGTGCAGAGATATTTAGAGCGGCAGTCAACAGGGTCCGCATTGCCATGATGATTTCCAACCTTCGATAGAAGATGGAACTTAAAGAAGAAGAAGCAAAGAATTAAGCAGGTCATGTCATGATATTTATATAAGTCAAACTGAATCTAGAATTAGTTCAAACGTAAAGCACTTTTGGAATTTTGTTAACAGCAAACGCAAAAATAATGGTCTACCAAACACTATGTTTCTTGGAAACACAGTGCTTAATAATGGTGCGGATATCGTTAATAATTTTGCGCAATGCTTTCAAAATATTTACAGAGCAAATGATGATGATTTAATACAGCCCACCTTAGAATATGAAAAAACAGTGAGTCTAAATTCTTGTGATGTATCTATTGAAATCATATTTGAAAAATTAGACAATTTAGACATTTTTAAAGGCTCTGGACCAGATGGAATTCCACCCATACTATTAAAAAAATGTAGATGTACTTTAACCCGTCCCTTATATTTTCTGTTTTCTCATTCACTTGATTCAGATATTTGTCCAAGTTTGTGGAAATCTAGTTTTATTGTTCCTATTCATAAATGAGGTGACAGGAGTAATATAGCTAACTACAGACCAATAAGCATTCTTTCTTCTATTCCTAAAATTCTAGAGAGTATAATATGCGACTCTATTAACCTTCGGATGACCAAGCGGGGAAATTGTGACCCCAGCGTATGTTTTTCTTTAATAAATTAAAAAGTATTTTCAATTTTTAACTCATTATTTTTTTATTTGACTTTAATATCATTCTAGATATCCTCATATTTTGAAATAAAAAAAATTCCCTATATTTTACGAATAAAAATTATATTCTGAAGTTGATGTTTAGTAAAATACCGCCTATTATATGTAATTCCAAGTAGTTTTACGCTAATGACGTCGACTTTGCAAACAAGACACTTACTCAACATACACACTACACATGACACTAATACTCATGTTGTGACTGGCTGAATAACATAAAGTCCATGCCATAAAAAAAACTTCATTTTTTTGTTAATTGTCATTTTTGACATTTTTGACCTGCATAGGGATTACGTACACTCGATACGCATAGTATCCGCCATGTTTTCCCGTAAGGCGCTATGGGAAAACATGCCGGATACGATGCGTATCGAGTGTACGTAATCCGGGCCCTGGGGTCATTTTTCCCCCCTTGGTCATCCGTGTAACAAAAAAAGGTTGGTCATCGGAAGGTTAAAACACCTTTATGTAATGTACTAATTGAAGAGCAACATGGTTTTCTTTCAGGTAGATAAACTTCTACAAATCTTTTACTTTTCACACAATACATATCTGACGCTTTGGAAAGGAGACTACAGGTGGATGCTATTTATACAGATTTCTCCAAAGCATTTGACACTGTGAATCATAAATTGTTGTGTAACAAGCTTAAAGCTATTGGATTTACGGGCAATCTGTATAACTGGTTATGTAGTTACCTAACTAGCAGAATACAACTGGTTAAAATTAAACAATTTCAATCTAGTAAAATTTCCGTAACATCTGGTGTTCCACAAGGAAGCCACTTAAGGCCTTTCCTTTTTAATATATTTGTTAATGACATTAAATCTCAAATTAACTCTAAATTTCTGCTATTTGCTGATGATTTAAAAATCTATAGAATTATCGAATCCGTCTCAGATTGTGAAAAACTTCAAAATGATATTAACAAAATTATGGCATGGTGCAATTGGAACCAAATGAGCATTAATGTTGGAAAATGTCACTTTATTAGTTTCTGTAGAAGAAATAACAACCTCTTTTATAATTACAAATTAGCTGAAGAACCACTGAAGGTTGTATCAACTGTAAGAGATCTAGATGTTCAATTAGATTCCAAACTAAATTTTTGCGCTCATTTTGATTATGTGAATAACCAGGCATTTAAAATGTTAGGCTTCATTATTAGAACTTCTAGATGTTTGCATAATTTACATTTCCCTAGTTAGATCCGTTCTTGAGTATTGCTCAGTTGTTTGGTCACCCACTTATGAAGTCCATATAGCCAAGTTTGAAAAAGTCCAAAATAAATTTATTAGGTACTTAAGTTTTAAATTACACAAACCTTTAAGTGACCATTCCTACTCAGAAATTAGAAATAAATTAAACCTTCCTAGGCTATCTTCTAGATGGATGTATGCTGATGTTTTGTTTCTTCATAAACTACTGAATTCAAAAATTAATTGCAATGATCTACTGTCTCTAATTGAGTTTAATGTTTCCTCTAGAGTTACTAGAACATCCCAAAATTTTGCAATTAAATTTCATCGCTGCAACTTTGGTAGGCATTCTCCGCTGAGTAGAATCATTCTAAATGAAAATAGAATAGACCTTGATTTGTTGCTGTGCGCTTCGGAAAATGTTTGTAGACAGTGTTTAAAAAAATTTTGTAATCTTATGTGATTTATATTTGTTATTTACTTTGTATTATTTTAATATTTGTTTTTTATATATAGCTGCATCACCAACTTTTGTCATATTTACTATATCTTTATATTTATTGTATCACTAGATAATTATAATATTTTGTGTATAATATTGTAACAAAATAATTATTGACCTACCCTCGTATACCAGCTCCCGTCTCCGCACAGACAGAACACTATCGATGTTTCGAGATACGCCGATGCAGCGCCGATGACACTGCAAGCGGTCGAGTCACATGGACATAGCTGGAGATATATAGATATTTCTGGAATATCTGTATCGCATATATAAATAGGACATATTTGTAAATAGAGTTAGTCTTAAGCTAAAGTTTGTAAAGTAAACTTGTATAAATAAAAAATAAAGTCGTATATAAATTACGAACCGCTGGTTTTATTGTAATTAGAAGTAATTACACTAATCACGCTACAGTTGGTGTCGGTGTTCGGTTAACTTAGTGCGATATAAATAAGTGAATTACAGAGAGACTTTAAAAGACTTTTGAACTTTATTCGTCGGGAATAACCGGAGTGCGTTAATTGTTCGGTATTCGGAAAGACTTTAAAATACTTTTGGACTTTATTCGTCGGGAATAGTTAAAGTGCGTTGATTGTTCGGTATTCGGAAAGACTGTTAAAAGACATTTTGGAAAGTACGTGTGTGCCGACCAAAGATGTTGCTACAAGAACTTACAGTAAAACAGCTCCGTGAACAGCTCGAGGAACGGGATCTGGACAGCAGTGGGCTCAAGATAGTCCTACAAGCACGACTCGAGGATGTCCTCACGAAGAACGGAGAAGACCCAAAGACGTTCCACTTCCAGTCAGCAGAACAAGTAATCTTATCGAAATTAAAAACTGTTTCTGAAACGATCGATGAAACTTCTAGAAGAAGCGACGAGAAACTTGAAGAAGTTAGTAGAAGAAGCGACGAGAAACTTGAAGAAGTTAGTAGAAAAAGCGACGAGAAACTTGAAGAAGTTAGTAGAAGAAGCGACGAGAAACTTGAAGAAGTTAGTAGAAAAAGCGACGAGAAATTCGAAAATGTTGCTAAAAGATTCGATGAGACTTCTCAAATAATTAAAGAGGCCTGTAGGCAAAACAACGAAAAACTAGAAGAAGTTTGTAAACAGAACAATGAGAAATTTGAAGAAGTTTCTAGAACATTCGATAAGATGCAGAAAAGTGTAGAGACCGTAGAAGAAAAGATCAAACAACTAGAGAGCATGATAACCGATACAAAAGTACAACCATCAGTTAATGCAGCAGCGTTAGATCCGGTAGTGAAAGATGAACTACCGAGAGACGAAACGTCGCATAATATGAGATTCAAATTACCACCATTCGATGGAAAGTCCTCTTGGTCCATATATCTTAGACAATTTGAAGCTATTGCGACCGCCAATCATTGGACCGAACAGGAAAAGGCTGTTTCCTTGACTGCTGCTTTGCGAGGTGATGCTGCAGATATATTAAGATCAATTCCTAAGGGTAAAGAAAATTGTTACCAGACCTTGTTCACTCGTCTAGAAAAACGCTATGGAGATGCCCATCTACAACAAGTATACAAAGCACAACTGCGAAGTAGAAGTCAACGAGCAAGTGAGAATCTGCAAGAATTTGAAGCAGATGTGGCTCGTGTGGTGCGGTTGGCTTATCCAGAGGTGCCAGACAGCGTTTTAGAAGAAATTGCAGTAGATACCTTCGTCAATGGGCTGAAAGATAATGAACTACAGAAAGCTTTACGACTAGCAAGGCCGAAAGTTTTAGATGAAGCACTTGCTATTGCCTTGGAACACGAAGCAGCTAGCCAAGCTTCACGAAACAATCGAGTAATAACCGTGGAAAAAGGCGATAAGAGAAAAGATGAACGTTTGGTGGAAATGGTACGGAGGGTGATTCGTGACACGATGCCGAAGAGACGCATGAAGAGGGCTGGAAGAGTTGGTTCAAATACAGATGCTTCCTCGATACGGCCATGCAGTGAAAGTTGTAATCACCGGCTTAAAGTAGATGAACAGCTTTGCCCTGTGAGACGAACTACCGTCGTTAATGAGCAATGGCAGCCACAACAGTTACAAGAAGCCCAAGAAGACGATCCATGTATAAAAAGAGTATTGGATTGGATGCGTCGAGGTGAGAGACCTAGTTGGCAAAACATTAGTGCATGCAGTCCGGAAGTCAAGGCCTACTGGAGCCAATGGAATTGCCTGATACTAAAAGATGATCTTCTGTACAGAACCTTTGAGAACGATGATGGTACAGAATCTAAGCTTCAGTTGATTGTACCTAAAAGTAAAGTGTCAGAAGTATTGCGTCAGTTGCATGACGGTACATCAGGTGGACACTTTGGTATTACGAAGACTCTGCAAAAGGTTCGAGAACGGTTCTATTGGGTGAACTGTAAAGATGATGTAAGAAGATGGTGCCAGAAATGTGAACTGTGTGCATCCGGTAATGGTCCAGTTGGTAAAAAGAGAGCACCCATGAGACAGTACAATGTTGGCAGTCCTATGGAAAGAGTAGCAATCGACATTGCAGGTCCATTTCCAGAAACTGATGCTGGAAATAAATACATCCTGGTAGCCATGGATTATTTTACGAAATGGACCGAGGCCTATGCATTACCAAATCAAGAAGCTGCTACCGTTGCAGAGGTACTTGTTAAAGAATTCTTCAGCCGATTTGGTGTTCCCTTGGAGATCCACTCCGACCAAGGGCGAAACTTTGAGTCAGCTCTTTTCCAAAACGTTTGTAAATTGATTGGTGTCAATAAGACCAGAACAACACCCCTGCATCCTCAATCAGATGGGATGGTCGAGAGGATGAACCGAACGATGGGTAAACACTTGTCCAAAGTTGTATCTGAAAATCAGCGAGATTGGGACCAACACATTCATTTATTCCTGATGGCCTACCGCTCGGCCGTAAATGAAACTACAGGTCAAACACCAACCTGCCTGATGTTGGGTCGTGAAGTTCGGTTGCCCTGCGACCTAGAGTTTGGCTGCGGACCTTCCGAGGAACATGTTGCAGGCGAATACTACGTTGACCGCCTGAAATTACGAATGAACAACATTCATGAACTTGCCCGACAACACATCCAGATAGCCAGTGACAGAATGAAAGATCAATATGATTCTCGCTGCAAGAATGAAAGCTTCGAAGTAGGTGATCTTGTCTGGCTTTATAATCCACAACGTCGTCGAGGCCTGTGTCCTAAACTGCAAAGACAATGGGAAGGTCCGTATGAAGTTAAGAAGAAAATAAATGACGTAATATACAGAATTAAGAAGTTACCAAACGGTAAACCAAAAGTTATTCACATAAATCGTCTTGCACCATATGCTGGCTCAAATGAAACAGAGGAAGCCCGAGTCCTCCAACAGGAGATGAAAGATGCACCACAGCCAAGTTTTAAGGAATTTATGTCAAATTACGCAGAAAGAAAGAGTGCTAGATTCGGCGTGACCACAGAAGTTCAGCAAGATCTGTTTGGTGTTCCAGAAAACGTCTCTCTAGCCCACTGTGTTGCCCAAGACCTCGAGATGACTAAAGGAATCTCGTCCGTATTCAATAGAAAGTTCGGCCGCCTGGACGAGTTAAGGAATCAACAACCTAAAATTGGAAGAGTATTGCGATTGGAAGATGGTCCTCGATCTTTGCTGTATATAGTGACCAGGAAGTCTTATACGGACACGCCAAGCTACGAGAACATATGGCGTGCTCTAACTAATTTGAAGAAAATGGTCTGTAATTATGACATCAAAGATTTGGCTTTACCAAAAATTGGCCATGCAGTAGAAAATCTGGATTGGAAGATTGTGAGAAGCATGCTGGAAGTGATCTTCAGAGAAACTGGCGTACGGATTACTGTGTGTTGCATGAACCCAAAGATGTCATAACCTTCAAAGACAGTAGACTGTTACTTCTTTTCTAGGGGTGTATGCAGAGCTGGAGAATCCTGTAGATTCCGCCATCCTGGGCCATCTAGAGTTGCTGATCGGGACGCTCAGATCTTAAGAGGGGAGCAGTGTAACAAAATAATTATTGACCTACCCTCGTATACCAGCTCCCGTCTCCGCACAGACAGAACACTATCGATGTTTCGAGATACGCCGATGCAGCGCCGATGACACTGCAAGCGGTCGAGTCACATGGACATAGCTGGAGATATATAGATATTTCTGGAATATCTGTATCGCATATATAAATAGGACATATTTGTAAATAGAGTTAGTCTTAAGCTAAAGTTTGTAAAGTAAACTTGTATAAATAAAAAATAAAGTCGTATATAAATTACGAACCGCTGGTTTTATTGTAATTAGAAGTAATTACACTAATCACGCTACAATATATTAAATTGGGTGGTATCCCGTTAATAAATAAATAAAAAAAAACTTACAGGGACATACTGTATATATTATCTCTATCTACCGACCTCCTGAAACTAGCAACTTCAAACAGTTCATTAAACAACTTGAGATGTTGATGTTCAATTTCTATAAGAATGATAATCAGTTTCTTATATGTGGAGATGTTAACGTGAACTTCCTAATTAAAAACAATCACAGAAAAGATCTAATAAATTTATTAGCTGAATTTAACATTAAACACTTTATTAATGTTCCCACCAGGATAACAAACACACCACATGTATTGACAATTTTTTTAGTAGTTTGGACTTAAATAACATAGAAGTAGTTGACTCATTCCTCTCTGATCATACATATCAAATAGGCTCTTTCATTGTCCCATTAATGCATAACTGTAATCATTCCTTTCAAACTCGCAATTTTATGGAATATAATATGGATGTTTTCCGAAATGTATTATCTAGGGAAACCTGGGATGAAACTTATTCGGCTATCACTTTTAATGATAAAATATCAGCATTTTATGGAACGTTTTTATATCATTACAACACAATCTTTCCTAAAATACAAAAACCAGCCAAATTGTATAGCAAAAATAAGTTTCCTAAGCACATCAAAGAAATGCATAATATGCTGTGCGAAATGAACATATTACGCAAAAGGTTAAAGTTAGTCCGTTTTATACAGAACGATATAATACTTTTAAAAAGCAATATCAACAAATCAGACAACAGTTTTGAAAACAAAGAAATAATGCACGTATTGAAAATAGCAACAACATGATAAAAGAAAGTTGGAAAATCATCAATAATAATCAAAATAGAAATAAACCTACATTAGCAAATATAATTAAAATAACACACACACACACACACTCGTTCAACCCAACCTCTAGGAACATGTGTGTACCACTGCTAGTCAGCGGGACCCACATGTCCGAAGATCAAACCGGTCTCGCTCCCGAAGAATATCATTCCGGAGCGGTACCTATCTGACCCCCAGGTTTTTTCCTCCACCCCTCCCCAACGTGTGACATACGAAGGGGAGGCTTTGAACTTTTACTTCGGGTGATTTGGGTAATGTAACACCCTCCGTCTTGTCATGGTTGTGGTTAGGCCACCTATCTGTAGGGGTAGCTGTTTAGCTTTTCTCCCTAATTACTTTACTGAGTTTATTTATGTTTTTCATGATTTTGGACTGAAGTCCCTAAATGTGTGTTCCGAACGGAGAGACACCAACCTGGATTGGTGTCCCTCCGCTCGGACTTTGGTGTGTGTCGGTCACTCAGCTGCCGATTTGACAATACTTGCGTATTGCTCTCCTCGTCATAGTCCTGTCGCCAGGGGGGGTACAACGGCCTCGTTAATTCAGATGGACTTACCCAAATTTTTTTTATGTATTTTGACCCGTAGAACACGAATTTTTTGGGTAACAGTTGATCCGGATGTCGATAAGATTGTTATAGACCAAGAACTTGAGGAATCAAATAACAGCGATTTTTGGCAAAACAAAACAATATTTTGTATTTTTTGGGTCATTTTAAGCAAAAAATATTTCTACAAGTTTTTTAGTAGGATGCACAGTTTTCGAGATAAACGCGGTTGAACTTTCAAAAAATCGAAAAACTGCAATTTTTAAACCCGAATAACTTTTGATTAAAAAATAAAATAGCAATTCTGCTTAGCGCCTTTGAAAGTTCAAGTCAAATTATGTCGGTTTTGATTATTTGCATTGCTAAAAATTTATTGTGTTATTGCTAAACAAAGCTACAAACAACTAGTGCGTGAGTGATGTTTCTATGATTTCTCATTTAAAATCGAACGAGTAGGTAGAATAGGTACTAGTGCAATCAAGACTTCTACGTTACATGCGTTAAAACGCATGTAAAAGCACGGGAAACCCTACGTGTTTATAGCTTTGTTAAACAATAAAAAAATAAATTTTTACCAATGCAAATAATCAAAACCGATATAATTTGACTTAAACTTTCAAATGCGGTAAGCAGACTTGCTATTTTATTTTTTAATCAAAAGTTATTCGGGTTCAAAAATTGCAATTTTTCGATTTTTTTAAAGTTCAACCGCGTTTATCTCGAAAACTGTGCATCCTACGAAAAAACTTGTAGAAACATTTTTTACTTAAAATGGCCCAAAAAATACAAAATATTGTTTTGTTTTGCCAAAAATCGCTGTTATTTGATTCCTCAAGTTCTTGGTCTATAACAATCTTATCGACATCCGGATCAACTGTTACCCAAAAAATTCGTGTTCTACGGGTCAAAATACATAAAAAAAACTTGAGTAAGTCCATCTGAATTAACGAGGCCGTTGTACCCCCCCTGGCGACAGGACTATCAGCCGAGCAGCCGCAAGGTCTGGCCATCAAGCTCGTGCTTGCCGGACACGGTCTCGATGCTCAGGTACGCGCTATGGTCTCTCATTGACCTGCCTGAAAGGCCTTTAGCCTAAGTGGCTGTGTATAAAGGACCAGAGGGGTCTTTATTGCATTTCATACTTACACCTTGATTTTACCAGTACTAAATTTATTGAGCTGATGGTTTCATGTATCTTGTTTTTAGTGATCAACTTCGCTACTCCGTAGAGCAACGCAGTTTCTCGGTTTTTTTTTTATTTATTTTTTTTTTCACAACTATTTTGCATGTTCCTACGACTGTGCGACTGTCTTTAATTTCTTGAGGTCATTATTCTGGGACTTCCCTATATCCTGTTATTTGATGTTTAGGCCTTCTGTGTGTAGAAATGACAATGAAAATATAAAAACTAAAGATAAAGCCAACACGATAAATAACTATTTCATCAATAAAAATAATAATAACTCAACTCCAAATTATCTCATGAAAATTGATCAATTTTCCAAGACTTTCTTTCTTTCTCCAATTACACCTGCAGAAGTAATGTCACTTATATTTATTTTTACTTATTTATTTATTTATTGACGGGATTACCCCATTAAAAGTTATACAATTAACAATAATAAGTTTACGAGCTAAATATGTACTAATAATACTTAAAACAACATTATAATTAGATAACAAATATTAGAATAAGAATAGGTATAGAATAAGAATTAATAGGTAGGTACTTGTAACCTTAGAACTAACAAAAAAATTAAATAAATACTCTATTTAAATTATTTTTAAACATATTCAGAGATATATCAAAAATTTCATTGTGTTTGTCATTTATAAGTTTACAGTACGATCTATAGGTGAATTTTGGCCATAACTTGTGCGATGGAAAGGAATATAAAATGTTATAAAATCACCTCTTCGATTTCTAGTTTGTATATCAACATTAATACACTGTAATAGATCACAGCAATCTAAATTTCCATTTATTAAATTATACAAAAATACTAATCCTACTTGATTACATCTATTTTCCAGTGTATTAAGTTTTAAACTGTTTTCTATTAATGAATAATCGTGATCTACAATAGTTTCACCTAATTTAAATGCACAGAACCTCAAAAATTTGTGTTGAATTTTTTCAACAGTCATATTATGAACTGCATGGTATGGAGACCATACTATAGAGCCATATTCAAGTTTAGATCGCACCAAAGAACAATAAACTCCTCTTACAGTGTCAACTGAAAAATTACTACAGTGTCTCAAAATAAATCCTAACATTTTTGAAGACTGAACTGTTACGTAATTAATGTGTTCAACAAAACTCAAACTTTCGTCAAAAATCACTCCTAAATCTTTAACTTTTGAAACATATTTCAGATCTTCATTATTTATTTTATATGAAGTATTGATCTTCTTATTACCTTTGAAAAAACTAATGTAACAGCATTTTGAGACATTTAGGTTGAGTTTGTTTACTGTACACCAATGTGTCAATCTATCCAGGTCTTCCTGCAGAAGGTGTTGGTCTAAAGGACTAGAAATTATCTTTGATATTTTAAAATCGTCAGCAAAAGCTAAACTATCACTGTTTTCAAAGCAGTCGAAAATAGAATTCACAAACAGATCAAAGAAAATCGGTGAGCAGTGCCCGCCCTGAGGAACGCCCGATGTAACTGCAATAGAGTTTGACAGAAATGATACAACCTTAACCTTCTGCTGGTGGCCAGACAGAAAACTCTTGACCCAGGTGACTGTGGTTATGCCAAAACCAATATCGATGAGCCTCTTAAGGAAAATGCTATGGTCAACTCGATCAAAAGCTTTAGAAAAGTCTGTATACACTGAATCAATTTGTTTAAAGTCTTCCATAGCATTTATTAATCTATTCTGACATAAAACTAAATTGGTAATAGTAGATCGACCCGAAAAAAACCCATGCTGATTCTTATTTATTAAATTTCGACATAACCAACTTAACTGACCACAAACCAAGCTGTCAAAAAGTTTGGGAATAGATGACTGTATGCAAACACTTCTATAGTTCTTAACATTGCTTTTATCTCCGTTCTTGTAAATAGGCATAATATAACTATTTTTCCAGTAAACAGGAAAAACAGATGTTGTTAGGGACAAATTATATAAAACATGCAATGGTTTTGTAAGAGTACAGATACACCTTTTAAGTAGAATATTGGGTATTCCATCAGGACCTAATGTAGTTTTACTAGATAAACGCAAAATTTTATTATAAATTTCTTGTATAGAAATGTCTGCAAAGTTAATATTTTGTGAACAATTTACAGGTAAAACTAAATTATCCACAGAACCAAAGAATACATATGTCTCACAAGAACCGACACGGACGGCGATTCTTTTGTTGTTAGCATGTACTTAATTTTAGTATCGAGTTGGCAAGTGTACACGCGAGTACACTGAGAAAAGTCTCGCACATTTCTGGCGTGTATCAATAAAATTTTAGTTGCACTGAGAGAAAGGTTGCATGCAGGGCCGGCTTTTGTTGACATTCTTAATATGGTGGAATTATTTTTGATTTACAAAAGGTTGCAAATACAACACAAAGTAATGGTGAGAATTATATTGATTAAAACCATGGATAAAATACCTTTTTTATCCTGATTTTAGCATTGAAAGACCAATAATAAAAATATTATAGTGGCGTGACATTCACTAATTATTCTTTTTGGCTTATATTGATACAACGATACAAAATATAATTTGTTGTTTTCACCAATTTTGAAAAAGTGTGAACAAGTTGGTGAGAATTTGAACGACTTGGTGTGACCTAATAGGCTGTCTGTCCGTCCGACCGCGAATATAACTCCTTCAGTCACTATACCAGTAGAATGACAAATGAGGTGTCAAATGAAAGCTTATAATCCATGGATGGTACTCAAGGTGAGACATTTGACCTAGACTGTCTGTCCGTCCGACCGGAAATGTAACTCCTCCGTCACTATACCAGGTAGAATCACAAATGAGGTGTCGAATGAAAGCTCATAATACATGGATGGTACTAAAGGTGGGAAATTTGACCTAGGACTTCCGGTTTTAGAAATGCGACCGGAAGTACTCTTTTAAAGTCACCGCAATAGCCCAAGTGATATATTATTCGACGCGCATTCGCAAGACGAGAACAAATATATACTTCTGGTTTCATGACTGTCTGTCCGTCCGACCGCGAATACAACTCCTCAGTTACTAATACAGATAGAATGACAAATGAGGTGTCGAATGAAAGCTTATAACCCATGGCTGGTATTAAAGATGAGAAATTTGACATCGGTCCGGTCCTGAACATGGTAACACAAACTGTGTTTACATTTCAGTCCCAAAAAATCATCTTTTTTCAAGTAGTTTATATCCAAATAAACTTGAAAATAAGCAAAAAGTAATAGTATATAGTGCAGTTACCTTACGGAATAAACCAGTGAGTTTTTATTATTTATTTATTCAAAACATTACAAAGCATACCGTTTGTAAGGTTAAGTGACGGCCGAAAGGCCAGTTCTCAGAACTAGTTCTGGTTCTGAAACTGGTTCATAATTACTAATGAGTATACCAAATGATACCAGATCCGACCTAACTAATTTGTCAACAATCATGACTGAAGATCATCAACAACCTCAAAACAAAACCTCATATTCAACTGTGCTTAACAATGCTTCTTCAATTCAATTTCCTTCAAAGCTGCTAGCAATTTTATTTAATTCGCTACCTGATACTAAAATAGAAGAGTACAGAATATGTATTTATCTCTCCAGCGAATCCCTGGTGGAAAAATTTATGTCCGGTTTAGCAGAAATAACAATTAAAGGCGAAAATCTAAAAGCACGAAAATTGATAACTCCAAACGAAAGACTGTTACTATCGGGTGTTTGCCCTTCTATTCCACATATTCTAATAGAGAATGAGTTAACCAAATTCGGTCTTAAATTAATGTCACCTTTAACCTTCCTTAGAATCGGTAGTCAACTTCCAGAATTTCAACACGTCCTCAGTTTTAGAAGACAAACTTATATTCAACCACTTGCAGATATAGACCTTCCCTCTTCTTTCTTAATGACATATGATCAAACTTCGTATCGCATATATTTAAGTTTAGATAAACCTTCATGTTTTATATGTAAGAACACAGGTCACATTGCAGCAAATTGTTCAAATCATAATCAACAAAACGATTCCTCTCATATCCAACACCAACCGCAACAACCAATACAACAACAACCAATACAACAACAACCAATGCAACAACAACCAATACAACAACAACAACCAATACAACAACAACCACAAGAATCCCCCAAGTCTATTCCATCACCCCAGGAAATGGAACCAAATCATCCAGTCAGTAATTCTAATGCCGAACCTTCACTTAACCAACAAACAGATACTAATTTAATGCCACCCGTATTAATTATGGAAACTAATTGTATATCTAAGGATCAGTCAACGACCAATAAGAGAACAATTTCGGAAATTAATACTACTCCATCTCCCACTGAAGAATTAAATAAAGAATTTAAAGTACCAACACAAACCAAAAAGAAACAAAAAAAGCAAACTGAATCTACCAGATCAATTCAGGAAATAATGATGCCAACAAAAACAGTACAGTGGAACCTCGGTTATCCGTCAGGGCACCGGACCAAGGATATGACGGATAATCGAAAAGACGGTTAACAGAACATTAACAAAACTTAATTGATCAAATGACTAAGTGACACAATCAATGTTCGAATTTGAATCAAATTTAATTATGGTGACACACAGATATTGACTGTAATAATTATTGTGCTGTGCATTTTTATTTTCGGCTTGCGATTCTAAAAATATAACTCTAAAAGCAGGGCGTATCATTATTTATCACCTATTTAAATTGAAATTAAATCCAGAGCCCTGAATAAGAACAAAAATTATTTACATAAGAAAATGCGATGGTGGCATAACTGCACGTGTACATTTTAACGAATATCGTTTGGCTTATCGCAATGCTCAAACAAAATGAATTTATGACTACATTTTTACTTATGTAGTCAATATAACTTATGTAGGTATGGACCCTGACTGTTAACAGAGGTGACGGTTAATAGAGAGACGGATAATCGAGGTTCCACTGTATTTCACGATACGTCAAATAATTTTAACTTAACATATGAACAAACACTTGACTTTTTTGAAAATTATACTAGCTCGACTGATCCCATTAGTTTATTACAAACATACACAACGGATATACCCAACTTTATTTACATGTTAACAACAATTAAGCCATATTTTACAGAAAAAAGCATGAAAACCAAATGCACTAAATTAATAAACAAAATCGAAAAAATGCTAGACGATCCCGCTTATCAAGATAGTGATTGTTCGACAAATTCAGCTCCAGAAATAAACTAAAATCTTCGAACCGATACTACAATGGAATGTTAACGGGTTTTATCCCCGTTTAGAAATGCTTAAACATTTATGTTCAATAATCTCACCATCAATAATATGTTTACAAGAAACAAACTTTAAAGGATATCATAGTTATGACATGAAGAATTATTCTTGTTTCCATAAAAACCGAGACAACGCAAATATCGCTAGTGGAGGAGTTGTTACGTATGTTAACAAAAAATATGAATCAGAAGCATTAGTAATCAATAGTAATTTAGAAGTAGTAGGAGTATCAGTGTCCTTTCCACAAAAAATGAATATCTGTAATATTTATATTCCACCTGACTTACCTATCACAGAAGCAGATATCTCAGATGTATTAGATCAGATTCCCACTCCCAGAATAATCGTTGGTGATTTTAACAGCCATAATCCAATATGGGGATCTCTTGGAATAAATTCCAAGGGCAAAATTTTAGAAAACATAATTACCTCAAAAAACCTAAACGTACTGAATGATGGACAATCAACAAGATATAATATTCATACAGGTACTTCATCAGCTATCGACCTGTCATTATGTGATCCTGTACTGTCAGCAAAATTTTCATGGGATGTAATTCCGTTTTTATTTGGAAGTGATCATTATCCTATTAAAGTCTCTTTTAACAGTAATTATGAAGATACTAATACAACCCCAATTCCAAAATGGAATCTAAAGAATGCCGATTGGTATTTATTCAAAAAGTATATTCAACAGAACTGCCATAGCTTAAAAGAAGTCACCGAAAATCATCATATAGATGAACTTTTGAATTCGTTTATATCATTAATCCATCTTGCCGGTGAAAATCATATAGGTAAAACACAAACTCTACATAAAAGAAATTCATTACCATGGTGGAACGCAGAGTGTACTGATATAATAAAGAAGTATAAAAAATCCTTTAACAAATTGAAACGTCACAAAACACTTGAAAATACTATAGAATATAAGAAGTTACGGGCTCAAGCTAGATATATAACTAAAAAGAACAGAAAAAAATCTTGGCAAGAATTTATGTCCTCTATTAATTCCACTATGCCTATAAGCACCGTATGGGAAAAAGTTAGAAAAATATCTGGAAGTAATACCTATAAAAAGATTCCATTTCTATGCAATAACAAACAGATAGTAACATCTAATAACGAAATAGCAGATTTATTAGCAAAACAATTTGAAATGAACTCCAGCAGTAACAACTTTTCTAAAGAATTTATCAATACCAAGATGATTTCGGAAAATAAATTAATAGATTTTAATTGCATTGAAGATAATCCTCTTAATATAGCATTTACCATGGAAGAGCTTAATCACTCTTTAAGTACCAGCAAAAAATCGGCGCCAGGACCAGACGATATTCCTGTTAGTTACTTACAAAATCTACCAGATAATGGAAAACAATATCTTCTTAACCTATACAACAGAATTTGGACTAATAATGAGTTTCCCACAAAATGGACGCAGGCGATAATAGTTCCATTACTAAAACCAAATAAACCACGAACTGATCCCGAATCCTATAGGCCAATTTCGCTTACCAACACAATGTGTAAAATCTTGGAAAAAATGGTGAATAATAGACTAAGGTGGTTTTTGGAAAATAATAAATTAATAATCAATGAACAAAGCGGCTTTCGCAGGAACAGATCCACTATAGATAATTTAATTGACCTAGAATCCGAGATAAATGAATCGTTTGCAATTGGACAGGAATGTCTTGCGGTTTTTTTCGATATAACAAAAGCGTTTGACATGGCTTGGAGATACGACATTCTTAACACACCAAGTCAGTGGGGCGTCAAAGGTAACATGCTATATTTCATTTAAAATTTTCTTAGTAAGAGACAATTTAAGGTTAAGATAAATGGTACACTATCCAGCACTAAAGACCAAACAAATGGAACACCTCAAGGATCTGTTATTAGTTCAACACTATTCTTAGTAGCAATAAACAAAATCTTAAAAAACTTTCCACAACTTGTTAAAGCGAGATTATACGCTGACGATTTAGTCATATATTCCAGAGGAAAAAATATTCTTTCTATACAGAAAAATTTACAATGTGCATTAAATCACCTTGAAAACTGGTCGAAAGCTGTAGGATTGCAATTCTCTACAACCAAAACTAAATGTATTTTATTTTCAAAAAAACGGCAGTCTACAACTCCAGATCTTCAGTTATATGGAAACAACTTAACTTATGTGGAACACTTAAAATTTCTAGGAATCATCTTTGATAAAAAACTATCTTGGAAGTACCACATTATGCACATTAAACAATCCTGTCAATCTGGTCTCAATTTAATGCGTACACTGTGCAATCGTAATTGGGGTTCAGACTGTAAAAGTTTGATTCTTATTTACAAATCTCTAGTACGATCCAAACTCGATTATGGATCAATTGTATACTCATCTGCAAAGAAGACACTTCTTGCTCAACTAGAAGTCATACAAAATACAGCATTAAGAATAGCCACAGGAGCATTCTGTACTAGCCCCATTAATAGTTTACAATGTTTAACCGGAGAAGCACCTTTAAATTTCCGAAGAATGTACTTGTCATTAGTCTACGCATCATCCATATATGCAATAGAATCGCATCCCACTTTCCACCACACTATTGCAGAACGTTTCAAAGAAACTTATGTAAATAAAAAAAAGAACTAACCCCCCTTTTACGAGAGAATCAGAAAATATCTCTCTCTCAATAATATACAATTCCCAAAATTTTTTAATCAGACAAATACAGTTACTCCTCCGCCCTGGACCTTTCCTCCTGCAATATGTGATCTAACTCTTTCTAAATACAATAAGCTTGATACCCCCCATGCAACAATCAATCAATCTTTTCTCAACATACTTGCTTCTTTCCCAGATCATTGTTATATTTATACAGATTCATCTAAGACTGCTGATGGTGTGGGATCGGCAGTTGTAGATTCAAACACTATATTACAACTTAAATTATCTTCCACTTGCAGTATTTACTCTGGAGAACTATATTCAATTCTGCAAGCCCTCATTCACATTCGTACTCAAAAAATTCCAAAATCTGTCATAATTACCGACTCTCTCAGTGCATTACATACGATAGAACAGTTATATACAAGTAATCCTATAAGTATTTTAATAAAAGAACAATTACATTTACTGAAGAACACGATGCAGCAAGTAAGCTTTATATGGGTTCCATCACACATTGGACTTCAAGGAAACGAAAAAGCAGATTTCCATGCCAGAGAAGCAATACACAGTGCGTCTCAGTGTTAGTGAACTTAGTGCCTGTTTCCGATTACAAACCATTCCTTAAAGAAAAAGTGTTAAACAAATGGGAAAACGAATGGAATCTTTCACAATCATCTCTACACACAATAAAGCCCTCAATTGAACCTTGGTGTGAGATAGACCTAAATCGCCAGCTGTTTGTGAAGCTAAATCGTTTACGCATAGGGCATAGCAGACTTACTCACAGCTACCTAATCTCTAAGTCAAATCGCCCTATTTGTGACCTGTGTAATTGCGACATCAATGTAACACATATATTAATAGAGTGTCCTAAATATCTTAATGAAAGACAAAAACACTCCATACCTCTCAATATAAAAGCAGCCTTAGGATCACACTGTAAGCTTACGCATTTGTTTAATTATTTGAAAGACATTAATGTTTTAAACAAACTATAACCACTGTTAACATTTTATAAACACCGATGTGAAGTTATCCATAGATTCCATCCATAGATTTTTTTTTCAAAATATCGCAAAAATACTGGGACAATAGTACTACCAAGCAAGTATATTATTAAATTAAAGGAAACCAATAGTAAAACTTATACTTAATATAAAATTTTATATTAAAACCAATTTTCCACACTTTGCAGTTCATATTCTCAAAAAGCGAAGAAATACACTTTTTATTTTGGATTTTAATTTTCTTTATGAAATAATGCTTATTAATAAACAACATATCCAAAAATTGAGGAGGAGTGTTTTCACTTAACAGAAAAAATAAATTTTAAAGATTGTATGTGTGCGATTCTTATGGAGGAAACATGTCTTAGTTAATCACCGCAAAAACGGAGAATACACTTTTTATTTTGGATTTTAATTTTTTTTAAGAAAGTATGCTTATTAATAAACAACATATCCAAAAATTGAGGAGGAGTGTTTTCACTTAAGAAAAAAATAATTTTTAAAGATTGTACGTGTGTGATTCTTATAGACGAGACACATGTCGTAGTTAATCACCTCAAAAACGGAGAATACACTTTTTATTTTGGATTTTAATTTTTTTTAAGAAAGTATGCTTATTAATAAACTACATATCCAAAAATTGAGGAGGAGTGTTTTCACTTATCAGAAAAAATAAATTTTAAAGATTCTATGTGTGCGATTCTTATGGAGGAAACATGTCTTTGTTAAACACCGCAAAAACGGAGAATACACTTTTTATTTTGGATTTTAATTTTTTTTAAGAAAGTATGCTTATTAATAAACAACATATCCAAAAATTGAGGAGGAGTGTTTTCACTTAAGAAAAAAAATAATTTTTAAAGATTGTACGTTTGTGATTCTTATGGACGAGACATGTCGTAGTTAATCACCTCAAAAACGGAGAATACACTTTTTATTTTGGATTTTAATTTTTTTTAAGAAAGTATGCTTATTAATAAACTACATATCCAAAAATTGAGGAGGAGTGTTTTCACTTATCAGAAAAAATAAATTTTAAAGATTGTATGTGTGCGATTCTTATGGAGGAAACATGTCTTAGTTAATCACCGCAAAAACGGAGAATACACTTTTTATTTTGGATTTTAATTTTTTTTAAGAAAGTATGCTTATTAATAAACAACATATCCAAAAATTGAGGAGGAGTGTTTTCACTTAAGAAAAAAATAATTTTTAAAGATTGTACGTGTGTGATTCTTATAGACGAGACACATGTCGTAGTTAATCACCTCAAAAACGGAGAAATACACTTTTTATTTTGAATTTTAATTTTTTTTAAGAAAGTATGCTTATTAATAAACAACATATCCAAAAATTGAGGAGGAGTGTTTTCACTTAACAGAAAAAATAAATTTTAAAGATTCTATGTGTGCGATTCTTATGGAGGAAACATGTCTTTGTTAAACACCGCAAAAACGGAGAATACACTTTTTATTTTGGATTTTAATTTTTTTTAAGAAAGTATGCTTATTAATAAACAACATATCCAAAAATTGAGGAGGAGTGTTTTCACTTAAGAAAAAAAATAATTTTTAAAGATTGTACGTTTGTGATTCTTATGGACGAGACATGTCGTAGTTAATCACCTCAAAAACGGAGAATACACTTTTTATTTTGGATTTTAATTTTTTTTAAGAAAGTATGCTTATTAATAAACTACATATCCAAAAATTGAGGAGTGTTTTCACTTATCAGAAAAAATAAATTTTAAAGATTGTATGTGTGCGATTCTTATGGAGGAAACATGTCTTAGTTAATCACCGCAAAAACGGAGAATACACTTTTTATTTTGGATTTTAATCGCGTGATCAAAGAATCAGCTACGTGCTTCTTGAAAAGTAACACCCGAAGAGTCCTTACTTCCCAGAAGTTGTATAGGTCAGTTATCGGCATTGTATACAAGGGCGTGCATTGGTATTTCGAATAAATATTGTTTTTGGTATTGTGTTAATTGTATTTATATGTTTAAGACTTATGTAGGTAAGTATATTAATACTGATATTAGTCAAAAAAGTATTGTAGACAGAATCACGCAGTATAAAGATTAGGGGAGTCAATGTAGATCGAAAACTTTGTTTCGGAAAAAAAAAGGAAGCTTATATTTTTCAAAAACCGTTTTTGTTGATTTACAAATATATTATACCTCCTTTTTACATAGGAGGAGTAATTCAAATTTACCGCCGTATTGCTTTTTTGTAATTGGTCCAACCGCGGGCAAGTTTTAAATTACTGAAACCCAACATCGTTTTATTATAATTAGATAACAATTTAATTTTTCAAAAATTACATTTTTTGAGACGTCGACGTGTCATTTGATTTAAATATTTGAGATTTTTTTAATGACGCATCGTATATTATGATATTTGAAAAGTAACTTGAGCAAATTTGAGAGTTTTATAACTAAAATTCTATTAGTAACACATTGTTAAATACTTTTTAAACAGAATTCATGTAAGTTCCACTTTCCGCCCACACTGTACTTATGAACATAATTTTTTCTTTGTATTATAACTTTAAGATAGCTTTATTGCTCTTCTTTCATTTCCAATTTGCAAAATTTGATTTGATCAATTAGTTAAAAAATTATATTAAATTAGGTCAACCGTGCGCTGCGCCGAACGATGCCATACAGTGTACCAATGTTTGTCAGAAGGGTGACTTGAGCGGCATATACAGTGTTTAGGTTGGAATAAATTAATTTTCTCGAGATTGGCCGATTTTGGAGAGAAATACCGAAACAAGTCAAGTTTTAGTTTTAAATTATGATTTACTGGTATATATATCATAATAGTGAAGTCATCCATCTGGGCGTGATAACGTAATCGATGATTTTTTTAACTGAGAGTAGGAAGACTATCCAAAAAGCCATCTACCAATTTCTCTACTGTCTATAACGTATAAACTACTTGAAATACTTATGTTTAACAGAATATGCTCAACAATCCTCAAAGCTATCCCAATTGAACAAGCAGGTTTTAGACCAAATCGAGGTTGCACAGACCAGGTGTTATCTCTCTGTACCTATATAGAAGCCAGTTTTTAAAGAAAACTAAAAAAATTCTGCTCTGTTATAAATTTGTCAGCAGCTTTCGACACAGTCTGGTGAGAAGGAATGATGTATAAACTCGTACGTACTTTTCCTTGCAAATTCAACGCTAAACTAGTAGAAAATATGCTCACCGACAGAGTATTTCAAGTAACTATGATATCCGAGATAAGTACCACCAGAAAACTCAAAAATGGTCACCACAAGGCTCGGTACTCGCACCATTTTTTAGCTTTTACATCGCAGACATGTCGACAACAACATCAACAAAGTTCGGCTATGCTAATGGCTGGGCTTTATTAACACAAACAAAATCGCAAGAAGAAGCTGAAGAAACTCGCAGCGAAATGTCGACCAGCACGAGTAAATGGGATAACACTGACGACTGTATTATTGTTCTCTCACTGACCAACTGTTTGCCACAAATTCTGACTGTTTGCTGAAGTTTTACTGTTTGTAGGCAAAGACCTAAAATATTTCATGAGTTCACATGATATTCACGTGATCACTCTTTCTTTTGGCTAGACAAGGTATAAAAGTATTCTATCAGAGATTTTATAGGTTTTCGAACAATTATTGTTATTAGCAGAAACATGTTAAATCCCTTAATCCTATGGGTTGGAAAGTTACAAAAGTACTGTTCAAAAACTAATCTCTTAAAATAAAGGGTGATTAATAACAAACTACCTGGGCGGTTAAAGCTAGGTGTAGGAATATATTTAATCAGCTACAATATGAATACAATGCCCCTCTAAAAGTAGGATTAGACTATGGCATTTGTCATTTATTTAAATTCATTTCAAAAATGCAGAAAACTAAAATTTGAATAAGTAATAAATAACCAAGATTTTCTTTAAGCTGATCAATACTTTCAAAAGAAATCGGTTTTGTCATTTCTCAAAAATGGTATTATACCGGCAGATTGCATACAAGCTTAGGTAAATTCTTTTATGAGTAATAATAATTATTCAATAAGAGTTTAACAGCTAATGGTACAATGGTTGGGTAAATCATAATTCACAAGAATACTAGTCAAATAAAAATAAAGGGAGTGTTTCCCACACTAAAAATATTATTAATCATCACATTAATATCCAAAAAACCAATAAATAAGCTTTATAAGCTTAAATAGTTTAAAAAAAATTTTAAAAAAAGTTTTATAAAACAATTAAAAAAGTTACTTAGTAATGAGTTAACTCCATTATGACGTCTGTGAAAATTTCAATAAAATCCGTTGAAATCAGAGGTGTTGCACTTTTTATTCAAACTACTTAGTATATATGCCAACATGCAAATTTTACTATAAACGCTCTTCAATTTTTGAATATCTAATAAATAAAAAAAATAAAACAATCTTTCTCAATTTTTGGATATGTTATTTATTAATGGTTTAATTTCTTTCATAAGAAAAATTAAAATCAAAAATAAAAAGTGTATTCTCCGTTTTTGAGGTGATTAACTACGACATGTGTCTCGTCTATAAGAATCACACACGTACAAACTTTAAAAATTATTTTTTTTCTTAAGTGAAAACACTCCTCCTCAATTTTTGGATATGTTGTTTATTAATAAGCATACTTTCTTAAAAAAAATTAAAATTCAAAATAAAAAGTGTATTTCTCCGTTTTTGAGGTGATTAACTACGACATGTGTCTCGTCTATAAGAATCACACACGTACAATCTTTAAAAATTATTTTTTTTCTTAAGTGAAAACACTCCTCCTCAATTTTTGGATATGTTGTTTATTAATAAGCATACTTTCTTAAAAAAAATTAAAATTCAAAATAAAAAGTGTATTTCTCCGTTTTTGAGGTGATTAACTACGACATGTGTCTCGTCTATAAGAATCACACACGTACAATCTTTAAAAATTATTTTTTTCTTAAGTGAAAACACTCCTCCTCAATTTTTGGATATGTTGTTTATTAATAAGCATACTTTCTTAAAAAAAATTAAAATCCAAAATAAAAAGTGTATTCTCCGTTTTTGCGGTGTTTAACAAAGACATGTTTCCTCCATAAGAATCGCACACATAGAATCTTTAAAATTTATTTTTTCTGTTAAGTGAAAACACTCCTCCTCAATTTTTGGATATGTTGTTTATTAATAAGCATACTTTCTTAAAAAAAATTAAAATCCAAAATAAAAAGTGTATTCTCCGTTTTTGAGGTGATTAACTACGACATGTGTCTCGTCTATAAGAATCACACACGTACAATCTTTAAAAATTATTTTTTTCTTAAGTGAAAACACTCCTCCTCAATTTTTGGATATGTTGTTTACTAATAAGCATACTTTCTTAAAAAAAATTAAAATCCAAAATAAAAAGTGTATTCTCCGTTTTTGCGGTGTTTAACAAAGACATGTTTCCTCCATAAGAATCGCACACATAGAATCTTTAAAATTTATTTTTTCTGTTAAGTGAAAACACTCCTCCTCAATTTTTGGATATGTTGTTTATTAATAAGCATACTTTCTTAAAAAAAATTAAAATCCAAAATAAAAAGTGTATTCTCCGTTTTTGAGGTGATTAACTACGACATGTCTCGTCCATAAGAATCACAAACGTACAATCTTTAAAAATTATTTTTTTTCTTAAGTGAAAACACTCCTCCTCAATTTTTGGATATGTTGTTTATTAATAAGCATACTTTCTTAAAAAAATTAAAATTCAAAATGAATAGTGTATTTCTCCGTTTTTGAGGTGATTAACTACGACATTTGTCTCGTCTATAAGAATCACACACGTACAATCTTTAAAAATTATTTTTTTCTTAAGTGAAAACACTCCTCCTCAATTTTTGGATATGTTGTTTAATAATAAGCATACTTTCTTAAAAAAAATTAAAATCCAAAATAAAAAGTGTATTCTCCGTTTTTGAGGTGATTAACTACGACATGTCTCGTCCATAAGAATCACAAACGTACAATCTTTAAAAATTATTATTTTTTCTTAAGTGAAAACACTCCTCCTCAATTTTTGGATATGTTGTTTATTAATAAGCATACTTTCTTAAAAAAAATTAAAATTCAAAATAAAAAGTGTATTTCTCCGTTTTTGAGGTGATTAACTACGACATGTGTCTCGTCTATAAGAATCACACACGTACAATCTTTAAAAATTATTTTTTTCTTAAGTGAAAACACTCCTCCTCAATTTTTGGATATGTTGTTTATTAATAAGCATACTTTCTTAAAAAAAATTAAAATCCAAAATAAAAAGTGTATTCTCCGTTTTTGCGGTGATTAACTAAGACATGTTTCCTCCATAAGAATCGCACACATACAATCTTTAAAATTTATTTTTTCTGTTAAGTGAAAACACTCCTCCTCAATTTTTGGATATGTTGTTTATTAATAAGCATTATTTCATAAAGAAAATTAAAATCCAAAATAAAAAGTGTATTTCTTCGCTTTTTGAGAATATGAACTGCAAAGTGTGGAAAATTGGTTTTAATATAAAATTTTATATTAAGTATAAGTTTTACTATTGGTTTCCTTTAATTTAATAATATACTTGCTTGGTAGTACTATTGTCCCAGTATTTTTGCGATATTTTGAAAAAAAAATCTATGGATGGAATCTATGGATAACTTCACATCGGTTTTATAAACCCCATTCTTAATTTGTAAATTATGATATTGTTACCTAAATGTGAACTTATGTAATACCTAATCAAAATGCTATTAGATTTAAGTAACCATGTATCAATTACAGTACAGCTAATAACCCAAAGTGGTTGATGCTGATAATAAAAAAAAAAAAAAAAATTTGACATCGGACTTCGGTTTTAGAGACTGCTTTAAAGTCACTCAAAATATGATATGAATGTAAAACAAGATGACAAAATTAGTAAAATCGTAGATCAATCGACGCAAAATTACACGAAGAGTTCCAATATCGACTTCCAGCTCTACTTTCGATTACTTTGGGTGAAAACCTAGGACCAATTACTTGTTTGTCGAGGTATTTCCTAATTCATTATATTCGTTATTTCATAAAATAATCGAAAAATAACAGCCGTTGTAACCGTCACGGAATCCAATTCTTTTTGGATGACAAATGTTCGTGATCAACAACAAGAAACTGTATGTTAAAATCGAATGTCAATATTTTCAATTTTTATTGTCTTGAAAACCAGCCAAAACATTCCGTACATTCCAGCCAAAACCAGCCAGTACATTCTTTAAAGTCGAATATCGGGGTAAATAAATAAAAAACCAATAAGTATTGTACTATTTTATTTCTATAAATTTAAAGATGTAATAACTGAAAAAATATATATAGTATACAATAAAAACTAATAAGCAATCGAGAAAAGAGAAAAAGTAATTTTTTTAATTAATATATTAATTAATATATATATGGAAACGTTTTGATCATTATGGTCAGAAGCTTATATTCCATATGAAAGCAGCCTTTAGCTTTTTTTGTTGGAACGCAAGTATAATCAAGAGAATGTAAACCTATTATGAAGAGTGTATTGTCAATTATCAAGCATTAACTTGAATGTTGAAACAATTTCAAGTGATATTGGATCAAACTTTTTGAATTAGCTAAATTATATAATGTTACTCCTGAAAATCCTGAATTTCAAGTAGTCAGTCATAAATTGTTTTATATATTTGACCTAAGTTATTGTTTTATACACACTACAGAAACAATTTAATGAAACATAGTTTATTAAATTTAATTTAGGTTTGCTGATAAAAGTACTTTATGGAAGTTTTTGTGAGTATTGGATTCTCAACTTTTTAAACACAGCACGTGGCTTGTGGAATGAACACATATACAATATGACTTTGTGCTCTTCCTGCAGATGCATTTGGTACAGTAGAGGTCAAAGAAAGGTTAGAGAATTTGTATGATATTTTAGATTCAAATTCTTTGTAAAATCCCAATAAATACAAAATTAATTTTTTATACGATAGTTTATAGTTCATGAAAAAGCTTAAAATAATTAATTCACATAATCAAGATATCTCAAAAAGAATTAAATTGTATAAATGTTGGAAAATAACAATTAATAGTTGTAGGCTATATAAGAAAATATATATAGAAAATAAGTCTATACAAAATATTATGAGCTACAAACTGATACAAAAACAAAATACTAACGCCAAGCCAAGCCAAACAAACAACTGTGACAACAAACGCCGATCCTGTACAAGACAAATGTCACCAAAATTATTTGCTATTCATACAAATTGAGAAATGGCCGATCTGGCACATGCGCATAAAAATTTAGTTCATAGATAATCCGTTTGTGTCGGTTCTTGGGAGATATGTATTCTTTGACAGAACTATTTTGGTCTCCAGGAGTGTAGACTGTCTGAAAGTATTCCTTAAAAAGGTTCACAATGTCTTGGCCATTTTCTGCCAACTCTTCATTATACTGCATTGAGTGTGGTAGTGAGTGATCAGACTTTAGGTTGCGCACATACTTCCAAAAGTACCTAGGATTAGTTTTGAACTCATTATTTACATGAGATATATACTGAGACCAACATACTTCTCTGACTCGTTTGCATTCTGTACGTAGTTGACAAAATCTTAGGTAATCTGAATGTAATTGTGATTTACTGTAAGTTTTATGCATTTTTCTCTTTTGAGATGTTATGTATCGCAATTCTGGTGAAAACCATTTAGGAAAACTGCTAGATATATATTTTTTCAAAGGTACAAAAAGAGCAATTCCCATAGCCAAGATTTCATAAAAATTGTTAACTGAATCATTAATATTAGCTTTTGAAACCATTGATAGAAACATTTTATTAGCTAAAATTGAACAATATGGAGTTTCCGGTAAGGTTTTAAGTTGGTTTGAAGATTATCTAAGCCAGCGTTTCTCAATCTGTGGTACATGTACCACTGGTGGTACATTTCATTTTTTGAGGTGGTACACAAAAAAACAGCCAAAATCAGCACCACTATTATAGTTAATTAGATCACCTAGTTAGATATGTATTTCAGTTAGGTGGTACCAAAAATAATAAAAAGTATTTGGTGGTACATGACACAAAAAGATTGAGAACCGCTGATCTAAGCAATCGCAGACAAAAAGTATGTTTTAATAATACAGTATCGACTGAGAAAGACATTTTGGTAGGGGTACCTCAAGGTAGTGTCCTTGGACCACTCCTCTTCATACTGTATATAAATGATATAGATTTGTTTTTGGATTGTGAATTTATCAATCTTTTTGCTGTTGATACTTTAATAGCATGTAGTGATGTTAAGTTAGAGAATGCTGTAGAGAAGATGAACAGAACACTTGATCGAGTTAATAAATACCTCAACATGAATAAATTAAAACTAAATATTGATAAAACCAAAGCTGTTATTTTTACTACTAAATATAAGTACAGTTTAATAAATTTAAATCTGATTAATTTACACATTAACAATGAAGAGATCAAAATTGTAAAAACGGAAAAATATTTAGGTTTTCAGCTTGATAACGTGCTGTCATTTGATGGACATTTTGAGTATATTAAAAAAATTTCAAAAAAATTGTACTTTTTCACCAGAATAGCTCAAAATCTGTCGACTGAGACTAAAGTAACTGTATATAATACAATAATACAGCCACACTTTGATTACTGTGCATCGATTGTATATTTATTCAGTCTTAATAAAATTAGTCAGTTACAAAAACTTCAAAATAGAGGGATGCGCTTCATATTAAGAACTAGTAGAATAACGCCAATATTGATTTTATGCTAAAATCACTTGAATGGTTGTCAGTTCGTCAACGTTTGCATTACCTAACCATGGTTTTTGTGTACAAAATATTGAACTCGTTGGCTCCATCTTACTTTCAAAAATATGTTTCTTTTCAGAGAGATGTACATGATTATAATACAAGGGGTACAAATAATCTACATATTGTTGAGTTTAAAAATAGCTTTATGATGAATTCTTTAATTTGCAAAGGGTTTAGAGAATATAATTATAGAATATATATTATATAATAGAAACCTCTCGATTTAAGAACTTGTAGAAACATTAATACATTCAAGTACAGTTTAAAAAAATATATTATAGAGAATAAGATGTGTTGAATGTATTTGTGTTGCCTTGTATGTATACTTATTGTGCTTACATTAATCGCATTGGTATTTTATTCAAATGTTTGTGGCTTTCGATATTGACATTTTAATTAGTTTCAGTTTTTTACTTTTTAAATTTTAAATTATCAAATGTTTGTGGCTTTAGGTATTGACATTTTAAATTAGTTTTAGTTTTTTACTTTTTAAATTATGTTATGGACTATATCAATACTTGTATTGTTTTGACTATATGTACTTTAGCATGTTTATATTAGGTTATCCTATTTCAAATAAAGTATATATGTATTATTTGAGAAACATTGCTCCCACTGTACACTTGCTAAAAAATTATTAAGACCAAAATAGTTTGCATTCTTAAAATCATAGTAAAAATCATGTAGATATAAGGTACTAGAGTCTCGATTGTTAGAAAATAGGTTTAAAGTACATTCGTAACTAAAATGGTGCAAACTATCAGCAAAAATAAAATCCTTAGATTTACTAAGTTGTACATTTTTGTCATTTGTAAACAACAGATCCAAATATATATTCCTACTATTGGGTATTTCATTTAATTGATACAGTTGCAAAAAACCAAATTGTTGAGCAAGTCCTACTGCATTCGATGTACCAGGACACTCTACTCGAACTCCATAATCGTCATTAAACCACCTAGCATCTGGTAAGTTATAGTCACCAAATAAATATATTTTATTCAACGGAAACCTTTGCAACATATTTTTAACTACTTCACAATGTTTATTGTAATATATTTCAGGCATCTGAGGTGGAATATACAGACCTCCAATTATGAATTTTATATTTTTAAAATTACAAGAAATAAATAATTGCTCCACAGTTACCTGTTCTATATGGATTCTAGCAGAAGATATAGTTTTACGTACATAAACAAGAATGCCATCACCTCGTGATTTTTGACTAGTTAAACTTGATCTATCATTACGGTATATATTGTAATTTTGACATTCCAATTCACTATCCAAATAGTCACAGCACAGGTTGCTCTCAACTAATACTAAAATATCATAGGAGGAACTATTCACAGCCATTTTTAGAGCATCTAACTTAGTACGAAGTCCTCCCACATTTTGGTAGTAAGCTATCAATGGGGTATTGATTAGTTTTCCTGATTTCTATGATTAATTCTTTTAACTATAACCTTTGGTATCCCATTTATATATTTAACCTGAAGATCAGAATGGGATTCACACTTGCTATTAAAAAGCTGGGGTTGATGCGAGATAGCAGTAGGTTATATTTGTGAGTATTAATTTTGTACGGAAATGTGTTGTGTTTCCAATAAAATGTTACATATCTATATCAATTACTAGTTCCCAAATTTTCATATTATGACACGATTAATTTTATGATTTTATAGTTTGTACATTTTTAAGTGTCTCCTTTATTGTTGTAAACTGGATTTAATTTGCTGTTTCTCCACTGATTTGGCATTTGTCCTGTTTCCATGGTTTTATTGAACAACTCGGAGCTAATTTATTTCACTTTCATTGAATACCTTAGTTAGATGATATCCAAAGATATTATCTAGTTGTTTCTGCTCTTTGTTTTTCCCTTCTAATTTCAAGTACCATTGCCATGATAGTATCTATATTATGTACTGTTGCTGCTGTACCAGACTCTATATTTAACAAGTTTTCAACAACTCATTCCCAGAACTGCTTTAAATCATTTTCTTGTGCTAGTATCTTATTATTATATAATGGGAAGAAAAAACATGAAATATGCAAATTAAAATTATATTATATTCACGAAAATTCTGATATGATATTTAATCTTATAAACATAACCATCTTATAAAAGATATTCATCAAAAAGAAAAAGTATATTGTGAGTATATTTTTTAGGGTGATATAAAGTGTGTACCAATGAAATAGTATACTGGTGAATGCTAGCTGCTAGCTAATGAAGGTTATGTAAGGATTCAGTAAAAATTAGGATATTAGTGAAACTAACACAAAGGTTATCCCATAAATGCTCTATGGGCCATTCCATGAACGTACGCCTGTTTTGGATTACTTCGACAACGAATATTTTACTGTGCAACATAAGAAGTAAGAAAGTAAATGGCGCTAATAATTATTCCAATAAACAACAATGTAATTTGCAATTTACTTTCGTTCTTCTTATTTTGCACAGTAAAATATTTGTTATCGAAGTAATCCAAAACAGGCGTATGTTCGTGGAATAGGGTATAGTACTATATTATTGAATATATTTTCGATGCAAAACTGAAATAAAAATATATGTACTATGAAATAAATTAACTAAAGACATGGCAAAATTATAATCTTAATAACAACTTCTTTGTTCCACTTACTAATGGTTCGAAATCAAAAACAAATTGAATCATATTGGTTATGGAGCATATATGCCTAACAAAATAACATAAAATTGAATTCTATACAGATGCCTTATTTCTAATACCACTTATAATGTGTAAATTTTATACAATAATTATATATACTCCATCTACTGTTGCACGTTTTTATTCTCTACTGTAAGTATTTGTTGTATTATATTTATGGTTTTTATTATTTACTTTAACGTAAAATTATAACTTAATTCTTATTGTCTATTTCTAATGTTTTTATTTATTTACATTGAATATTAATTTGCTTTATTGTATCCACTTTTGCATTAATTATGTGATCTATTTGATTTAAAATGGATTCAGGATTTTTTTATACTTTGGCAACTATGTCAACTTAGATCTCTGACATAGATAATGACGTGCAACAGTAAGTATTAGACAGACTGTATTTATGATATTACAAATAAGGTGTAGTTATGTGACATCATCCTATTAATTTAAAATGTAATATAAAAAAACTCTTACATTTTATTTATTTAAACAATCAAGTGAAGAATGGCATTTCGAGTTACATATAAGTCCATTTTTGCGGCAATGACATTTTCCATCTGCACATTTCTTTTTGCAATTGCATTTAATAAATCCTTGACCACCAAACCTTGATTGTTTCTTGACTATAGTCCTTAAAGATAATTCGGTATTTGGAACATCACTACTGGACATAAATGTTGCCTTGCAAGGAGCAATTTGGTTTCTTGAAAATAATTGTGGCAGGATACCAGTTGAAGTTCCTACTTTATAAAATCCATCAGTATTGTCCATGACAACACCTAGGATATTTTTATGGTCCCCTTTCCCCCTATCTAAAGAAGGCACTGGTACAATCACTGTAGAGCCTTCATCAATACGTGAAAATTTTTTTTCTGTATTTGCTTTCATCTTTTTTGCCTGATTTTCTAAAGAAATAACTGCCAGATGTTTGTTTTTTGCAATATTATTTTTTATGGCCGAAATTTCTACTTCAACATTTGGTTGAGACTCTGGTGTTGATGTAGACTCTGGTGTTAATGTAGACTCTGGTGTTGACATAGACTCTGGTGTTGACATAGACTCTGGTTCTTCTTGCCTTTTTATTTCTATATCAGGTATAGGTATAGGACACAAGTCAATGAATTCTATGTCTGGTGATGGATCTTCAACAATGGCACTTTCTATATCTTCATCTAAAATCACTTCAGAAAGTGTTTCATACCCACCACTTTCTACAAAATTCATTGAATTGATTACCTGCTCTAATTCTTCCTTGGTGGTGACATTAATAGCTGCTGGCAGGTTACCAGATGCAAGTCCTAACTTGGGCTTCCTACCAAACATCACCTCAAAGGGACTTTGCTTAATGCCAAGATGGAAACTGTTGTTTTTTTGAAATTGGCAAAAACATAAACCCTCATCCCACTTGTTGGTATTGTTATCTTCCATCCATGCAACAACCATCTCTTGCACATCCCTATTGGCTCTCTCTACACTTCCCTGGCTTTGGGAATGTCGAGGCTTGCCATGGACTATTTTTAATTGTGGCCACATAATTTTTAATTCCTCTATGACACTGTTAACAAACTCGCGCCCATTATCACTCTGGAGGACAGAAGGTGCTCCAAAAATACAAAATATATTTATTAAATGTTTAGCCACCTCTACTGCAGTTTTTGTTTTGAGAGGGCGCAGACTAACAAATTTACTCAGGTGATCCTGATAATTTAATATAAATTTATATTCCCCACTTGGACATGTTTGAAAGTCTATCAAATCAACTTGTCCACGCTCATTAACTTCCTTAAACACCATAGGCTTTACTACGACACCTTTCTTTGGAAGTGTTTTCTTTTTTACACATACCTCACAGTTTTCAAGAAAAATTTTGATGACATCCCTGGTTATGTTGGCATACTTTTCTTTTAAATTGTGTTCTAATTTATGAATGCCACCATGACCTGTCTGTATGTGAGCACAGTGTATTATATTATACAGTTCGGAATCACATACAAAATACTTAATGTTATTGTCTGTTTTGCACATAGGTACAATCAACTTTAATGTATCTCCTACTTTTAAAATGTCGTACCTCTTAATTCGTCGATAATCTGATGAAGTTTTGGTTTTTCTGTTCTTTGCTTCCAAAACTTCACTAATAATTTTTTTATAATCAGTTTCTGTTTTAATTCGGAAACTATTTATATTACCACCCAGCTCATTCACTTTCAAATTGAAAATATCTTCCAGGGTCATTTTAAATTGGTAGATTATTTAAAGAATAATAATAAGAATAACTTAATAATAAAATAACTTAAATAACTTAATAATAAAATAACCTAAATAACTTAATAATAAAATAACTTAAATAACTTAATAATAATAAAAAAATAAAGAATAATTTAATCCGCAAATCCAGAAGTAAAAAGAAGAAACTATAAAATAATAAACTCTGATACTCTGATTAAAATATCAGTTATTATAACCTCATTCTCATTTCTCATTCTCATTTCTCATTCATTTGCCTTTTAAAAACAAAAAACAAATAGGGAATAATCTTAAAAAATCGATATAAATCGATATTTGTCATTTTCTCTCAAACTTTGACTAATTTGAACATTGTACAGAATTCTCTTATACAAAGTCCGATGATCATGTCTATTTCGGACATTGTACAGTTTAGGGGTACAATGCTAGAAGTGGACAGTATTTTCTGTGCAATGCTAGAATTGTACGATTTCGGGCATTGCTCGTAACATATACATTGTATAAATTTGTAGACGAATAAATTCTATCTATCTATCTATTTGTAATATAAAAATATTCGCTAGGAACCATTTCCCATAATTCCAACAAACATTTTTGTTCGGCTTCAAAGGACATCTATAAATAAGATTTGACCAAAACTTACCGATAAAATGCAATAATAAGATGCTAAATCTTTACCTGAACTGCAAGTTATGCCAATAAAGTAATAACCACACCGTTAGTCGCTACAGAGTCTTGCACCGAAAATAGCTATAAAACTCGCACAACTGTACCCAAGTAGGTAAGAATGTATACTAACACGAGGTTAGTTGATAGGAAGAGGTACAGAAAGTGGCGATAGAAAAAACCAGTTATTTTGTAAATCCCGAATGAATAATTCTGTCGTCGGTGTGACACTGATAGCGACTAACGAGGGTTAAGAGCAAAATAATCAGCATGTTTAAAGTCCAACTACAGTAGACTCTCTCTATAATGAACACAGGTATTACGAGGTTTCCCTTATAACGAGGTACACTAGATTTCCCATGAAATAACTACTGAACTATAACACCCCTATAACAAGGCTCATTTGTTTATAATAAGGAAAAATGAAATCAAAGAATATCTTTACCTGTTTTTAGCGCAGAGTAATGGCTATAAATAAATATCCCAACTGCATGTATACAGGAATGCCCAACATCTGTGTGCTTATAGAGGCCAGTGCTGTAATAAACTTCTTTCTTCCTGTTCATCCATCGACCGATATTGAATATTGTAGGAAATTTACAATATTTACGATGGCCAAATTTCATTGTTGAGGTTGACCACCAATAAACTAGGTAAGAGGCATCAAAACATTTCAGTGGTGGTGGTATGCACAATATTATTGTTGTCTGATATAACGAGATCCACTTATAATGAGGTAATTGGTCCGCCATTTCAGTTTTCGTTATAGAGGGAGTCTACTGTATAATTCAGTAATTTCAGTATATAAGAGCAAATATCAGATTCAATTAATTGCAGTGTGATGAAAATGATTCTCCAATATTAGATCTTAAATCAGAGGCTTCATCCAGTGCCATGCCAGCACGTGGTAGCGCCTGTGTCCAAACATTTAATGGGGTCTAAAAAATACGCAATTTTTTAAAAATCATCTAGAATTTTTATAACAACTCTAGTGGCACCCCTTAATTGCTGGCGCTTGTGTGCACCACACACACTGCATAGGTGGACCCGGCTTCATCTATATTTACTGACTGAGGATGATTACAAAATGATAAATCTGAGAATATATTATGAGAATTGTGTATCATGGGGTTAACTTGTTTTAAATCTGTATATGTTTTATTGGCACTTAAGTACCTATAAAAAATGTTGGATAAAAAAATGGATAGAACATAGGAGAAAACTGCCAACATAGACCCACTCTGGGTCTAAAAAATTAAACTTACAATGTCAGGCAAAGGGTGATTGCATCAATTTGTATTACCTAAACTAATTTGTATAATTTGTAAAACTAAATATTTTTCTGTATTACCGAGGTTAAAACTGTAAGATTAGCATTTTGTTTTTGAGTTTTCTATATACATTATGAAATAAAAGATTTTCTGAGACATATTCAATGGGAAGCTGTATCTAATTAAATATCAATATATTTTTATTTAGATGTACTGTTTTTTAAGGTTTAATAGGCATATCAATAAAATTAATGTTTACTTTGGACTTACACATTTTCATTAATACGTTTACAATGTGTAATGAGAAGAGAATTGACTACATAGTGTAGACCAGACAGGGTTGACGTGAAGAAAGTTTTTTAACAAAAACAGCGCCAAAATCGATGGTCTTGGAGGGCATGCGAACTGAGTATGTTTTTCGCAAAATGGTCGCCGGTACGTAACTTGTTAGGTTAGAGAGGATGCAAACTATTTATCATAATAAAATGTACATAAAAATGGACAACAAAAAAACTTACCTCTTCGCGTCTTTTCAACCACCTTCCACATGGACTTTCTTCTAGTATTTCACTTTCATCTTCGGAATCCTCACCACTCTCCCTTGGCGATTTATGTTCCTGTTCGTTATTCATCAGACTTCCCGACATTATAAATTAAATAAACTATCCCGAAAAAACACCACCTGTATGTTTATAAACGGGTCGATGCAACAGAGGTATTCCATCTGATTTAGAACATAATAACAAAAATCACTTTAACTCGAACAATTAAAACACTTTGAAGTAGTAATCCTATGGGGTTTTGCAGAACTTTATCATTTTACAACTTAAAAAATACTTGAATACAACCGATATTAACGTTTAACGAAACAACTTGATGACACTATATAAATGTTACTCAACTGCAGTTAAATTAATTAGTTGAACTCTCTTTTGTTTATACAAGTATTAAGTTTGTAAATAAACCGAATACACAGGAAATAAGTCAAATATTTCAATTCTGAGCACAACAAAAATTAACACTACTATTGTGTGGTAAAAACTGTTCCTCTGCTGACTGCTCATCTCACAACACAAGTTATTTCGATTTGACCAATTTGACAGACTCACTCAGATATTTGACACATGCGCTATAATAAACAGAATAAACATAACAAAGTTATGCAACTTCTATTGCATAGCCAAAGTCAGTTTTTGGTTTTTATGATTGATTTTATAATTTTAAATAATGTCAAACAAAATTAAAAGTTCTACTACTTGTTTTTCCTTAGTTGTACATGGTTTTACCTAATATTGTGTTTATTTTATAAGTTTATATTGTGTTAAGTAGTTATATTATGATATCATAATATACCTAAACCTAATATGTATTCGCTCCGAGCGTTAACAAAGTGTCAAAGCAAAATCGACCGACCTGCTCATGGTGGCGGTTTTTTGAAATTTTATAAGGACGCTTTGTGTATGTTTAAAAAATGAGACATTTAAAAAAATGTCGTGTCACGCTAGTGATATTATGTATTAATATAAACAGAAAATAAAAACGCACTATAAATTCTTCACTTTCCAATATTGATTATCAGTTTGATTTTGTATGCATAACCTCACTATCGCAGTTTATGTCAATAAATATTTATTAACGAAAAAGAAAATATTTTGTTGCACTATAAATTACAGTATAAATTAATAACTAATGAATTCTAACAATTGTATTCGGTTATTATCACTACAAAATAAAATATTCAAGTTTAACAAAATAATCCCATAAGACTCAATGTTAAAACGTCCTTACAAAATCTGACAGCGTATCACGTGACTGTACGTAGAGGGGAGACGCACGGAGCCAACCCTAATAGCACACGACGTCCTTTGGACGTCCAAAATAGGTCCATTTTTGGTCCTTACGTCCATGGACTATAAACGGACGTCCTTTGGACGTCCCATTTTGGACGTCCTTCGGAAGGAATAAATATGGACGTCCTTTGGACGTCCGACGTTGGACGTCCTTCGGACGGAATAAATATGGACGTCCTTTGGACGTCCGACGTTGAACGTCCTTTGGACGTCCATACTGGACGAAATACGGACGTTTTATGAACGCTTATATATTATATTGGACACATTATACCAATTACGGGATCAAATAGCAAAATAATTCAATAAAATATTAACTTACGCGTTAACTTTACGTTAATGAAATACAGTCAAACCTGTCAGTAACGGCCACTAAAATGAAAGAACTATTGGCCGATATAGAAAGGTGGCCGTTATTGCCAGTTTTTGTAGTCTAGATATACAGTAAAACTTGTGTTACTGGCCACCTGATAAAATCGGCCACCTGTACTAACGGCCAGTTTAAATATTCCCCAAACCAATTATATCTAGACTACAAAAACTGGCAATACCGGTCACCTTTCTATATCGGCCAATAGCTTTTTCATTTTTAGTGGCCGTTACTGACAGGTTTTACTGTAATTGGTTTGGGGAATTTTTAAACTGACCGTTAGTACAGGTGGCCGGTGTTTGCAGGGGGCCGGTAACACAGGTTTTACTGTAGTTTAAATCGAAAAGATTAAATCTTAATTCAAAATTGTATATACAATTATTACAATTATAAACAAACTATATAGTTTAATATCCAAAAAATGTTTTTGATTTTATGTAATGTAATGAAAATCTTATTTGTAAATTATTGGTTACAATGTTTAACAATAGGAAATATTCAAGAATAAATAAAATAAAAGTTTAATCCTAACAACACAAAACATTCCAGGAATGTAGGTACTACCGTTCTATTCCGTGAACATCTATCTGATTAAATTATGGGTGGAAAGTTACCACAAGATATTCTATGAACATAGTAAGTACAATGTCTTCCTGGAGGGGTAAAATTTTCCATTACAAGATTTTAAGAGAGGCCATTTATTGTACTGTTCAATTTGCGTTCATTTTCAAATTTGCCGCGCGAGTATCTATGTAGCGTCTCGTGGTCATTGGTCATCACATTTCATTTTCATAACATAACCGATAACCGACACCGATAACCTAAAAATTTAGCAAAGTAAAAATTTTGATTGGAAAAAAATGCATCGATAAGGGGGTGTGGGAAATGGAAATTAGTGGCTTTTTTGCTGTACTGTCTGCTAGTTTTTGCTCTGGGCTCTGGCTAGATCTCTTGTTTAAACAATTTTGTAAGTATTATAAAATCCGTTTTCAATTTTCTTTATTCTTTATGAAACGAATCATTTATACATGCATATTATTACCTGTAAATAGGTACCTATTTCTTTTGATTTTTAATTGTAAAGAATAGAAAAATTACCGTTCATTTTAATTTTTTTTAGAATCAGCTGAAAGTGGCCTACAAAAAAAAACCAAGAAGGAAATGTATAGCCTTGTGGCTATGAAAGGCAAAAGAGAGATATAAAAAGTGTATTGGCTAGTTGGAAGAAAGTCCACATTGTCCATGCATAATAAGTTATTACTTTATCAACAAATATCAAGAAGATAGCAGGGTCACGAGCATCAACTTCATGAGTTCAAGAATATTGAGGAAATCCAGCTCCTCGATACTACTGGGCAAACTAGAAGATTGAAGAGGACAAATCCTTTTGAACTAGTTTGAGTGATAGGTGATAGTGAAAAACGGAGCATAGTGCTTGTGTGCTGTGCCTGTGTATGTTAGAATAGTGCATGATCTTGTTAGATTAGATAAGAGACGCTATGGGGTAAGCTCTTCATTTTAAGAAACAGTAGTAATTTAGGTTAAATTAAAATTGCTCATTGGTCAGTTATGACCAGATTGTTTTTTTATGTTTGGCAAAAAGGACTTAAGTCAGAATTGCACATTGATAATGTTTTGATGATTTCTGGACCAGAAAAAAACTGTTGTAGATGTAAACTGTATGTACAGTAGAATCTACTACAGTACTGTAGAAATCATCAAAACATTATCGATGTGCAATTCTGACTTAAGCCCTTTTTCCCAAACATCAGAGAATTGTAATGTACAATAATTCTCCTATCTGCTTTTTCATGAATTTTGTAGGAGACGAAAAACCATTTTTAGGATCATCTGCTTTCACATGTAAATTTTGACATGTTTTGTAGTAAATAGATAGTTGAATTTACTACAAAACATGTCAAAAAATATATGAAAACAGGAGGTGACTATAAAAAAAGTTTTTAGTCTCTCTTACAAAACTCATGAAAAAACAAATCGGAGGTATGTCACATCAGTGACTAAGAATGTCTAAAAAATATACTTTGATGTCCCAAGAACCAAATATAACCTACAGTCCATCTAATTTACTTACTGTTGCACGTCATTATCTACGCCAGAGATCTAAGTTGACATAGTTACCAAAGTATAAAAAGATCCTGAATCCATTTTAAATCAAATATGTCACATAATTATTGTAAACGTGGATTATACAACAAAACAAATTAATATTCAATGTAAATAAGTAAAAACTTAAGAAATAGAGAACAAGAATTAAGTTATAATCTTTTAAGATTTGCAGTGCAAGAGTTTTTGCACTGCATTGTTAATAATTAAAAAACGGCTCCGAACTCTTGGCAAAAAGCCGGTAGGTTTCTTTGTATAAGTATGTCTACAATAACAACTAAAAAAGTTGTCAGATACCTCGATTATTCCAAGTCGTTATAAAATTAGGTGAAATTTATATTTTTATAGTAGAGGATCTTTTTATAGTAAAGTAAATAATAAAAACAGTAAATATAATAAATAAAACAGATACTTATAGTAAAGAATATAAACAAATATGAAGTGTCATCACCGTAACTGTCAAATAAATGTTACCAATTTATTCTAAAATGTCACCTTCGTTCGATTACAGTTACAGTGTGATCCGAACAAAACATATTATTGTGTATTTCTTTAGGTTAACATTAATAGAAATCTTCAAATATTATTTCTACGCGTATATAATGAAATATGTCTAGTGGCTGTAATTCCAGTGTACTCAGCAAAGTGATTCTAAAAAAGAACACACCTACCGCCTAAATATTTCGTGTTGGTATCATGCGACCTCACAGGCTACTACGCGGATGACGCGCAACAGTTAGTAAATTAGACGAAGTATGTAGATATATACAGGGTGTAACAAAAATACAGGTCATAAATTTAATCACATATTCTGGGACCAAAAATAGTTTGATTGGACCTAACTTACCTTAGTACAAATGTGCACACAAGAAAAGTTACAGCCCTTTGAAGTTATATATATATAATAGCACCAAGGGTCTTAGAGGCCCATGGCTTGAAAAGTTTGTTTTTTTTCTTCATTTTCACGTTTCTTTATGTACTGAGATCTTCTCTGGCTTGATATGTGATTTTTCTCCATTCCTTCCTGTTATTCATTTTTCTTTTCTGACCCTGTAGCACCATTCTTTCCAAATCTTTTTCGACCTCTTGCTTCCATCTATTTTTCGGCCTTCCTCTTCTCTTTCTTGAAGCTGTAGTGTAGTTTAGTACCATTTTTGGAGTCCTCGTGTTTGGCATCCTTTCAATGTGACCTCGCCATCTAAGTCTCTGTGCCTTTATCATTCATTTGAAGTTACAAGATGAAGTGATTTTTTCCAATATATCGAAAACTATTCGAGATTTTTTATTGAAAATGGACATGTGGCATTATTATGGCAGCAGTATCTTACGAAAAAACTATAGTAAAATTTGGACACCCCATAAAAATTTTATGGGGGTTTTGTTCCTTTAAACCCCCCCAAACTTTTGTGCACGTTTCAATTTAATTATTATTGTAGTACCATTTAAACACAACGTTTTAAAAACTTTTTTGCCTCTTATTGCTTTTTCGAAAAGTCAATTTTTATCGAAATATTTTGAATATTTGTCAAATCCACCACATATTTGTATATGGTTAAGTACGATTATGGAGACTTGGTAATAATATGCAGACTTATTTATGCTTTACATTTTTAGGGATATTTTGAACCATATTAAAAAAGAAGCCAGATCTCGATAAAATGTGCCTTATCGAAAAAATACAAAGAGGCAAAAAAGTTTTAAAAACATTCTGTTTAACTAATGGTACCTCAGTAATAGTTTAATTGGAACGTACACAAACATTTGGGGGGTTTAAAGGAACAAAACCCCCATAAAATTTTTATGTAGACATGTTAAAAAAGAAGTCGCAACTCGATAAAAACTGCCTTATCTGAAAAATACTAAGAAACAAAAATATTGAATTTAACTAATGGTACCACAATAATAAAATTGAATTGGAACATACACAAAAGTTTGGGAGGATCTAAGGGATCAAAACCCCCATAAAATTTTTATGGGGTGCACAAATTTCACCATAATTTTTCTTTAAGATATTCCTGCCATAATACTGCCACATGTCCATTTTCAATAAAAAATCGCTAATAGTTTTCGATATAATCGAAAAAATCGTTTTTCATTTTGTAATTTCAAAGGGCTGTAACTTTTTTTATGTGCATATTTGTACTAAGGTAAGTTAGGTTCATTCAAACTATTTTTGGTCCCAGAATATGTGATTTAATTTATGACGTGTATTTTTGTTACACCCTGTATATACAGCCGATTACGCACCACCTTAAAAATTGGGCATTTTTGATGTCTCGAATTTCCTAAACCTGTTGTTGCATCTAAGTGATTTTTTTATAATATTCTAGCCTAGGCCCTAGGCTATAGGTTAAGTACCTCCTTATGCTTGTCATGCACGGGGAGCTATACTGTAATATATATTATATCACATCGCACTCTATAGTAATGAGTGAGCCTGCACATATGGAACCATTATTTGTTTTCTGTCTGCAGGCTCACTCATTACTATAGAGAGCGATATGATATAATGTACATATATTACAGCATAGCTCCCTGTGCATGACAAGCTTAAGGAGGTAACCTATAGCCTAGGCTATAATATTATAAAAAAATCACTTAGATGAAACAACAGGTTTAGGAAATACGAGACATCAAAAAATACCCCATATTTAAGGTGGTGCGTTAATTTCTTGGAGAAGTGTATTGTAATTTAATGTAAATAATGTAATATCTAATAATTGTAATTTAATATAAGATGTAATATAAGTTCCTTAAAAAATATATTTTTTATTTCCCACGACATTAGATGGATGTTCGGCAGCAAGACATTGGACCAAACTGGGACGTCCTATGAAGGCCCAATTGACGACCACCGAACGTCCCTTCGGATGTTAAGTGGACCTCCATTGGGCGTTTGGCAACGTGGCATTTGGACCAAAATTGGACGTCCTGTTAAGGTCCAATTCACGTCCCCTAGAACGTCCGGTTAAGGTCCAATTTACTTCCGATTAAGGTCCAATTTACGTCCGATTAAGGTCCCATTTACGTCCGATTAAGGTCCAATTTACGGCCTATTAAGGTCCAATTTACGTCCTATTAAGGTCCAATTTACGTCCGATTAAGGTCCAATTTACGTCCGATTAAGGTCCCATTTACGTCCGATTAAGGTCCAATTTACGTCCTATTAAAGTCCAATTTACGTCCGGTTAAGGTCCAATTTACGTCCGATTAAGGTCCCATTAAGGTCCAATTTACGTCCTATTAAGGTCCAATTTACGTCCGATTAAGGTCCAATTTACGTCCGATTAAGGTCCAATTTATGTCCGATTAAGGTCCAATTTACGTCCGATTAAGGTCCAATTTATGTCCGATTAAGGTCCAATTTACGTCCGATTAAGGTCCAATTTACGTCCCCTAGGACGTCCGATCAAGGTCCAAATTACGTCCGATTAAGGTCCAATATACGTCCCCTCGGACCTTAGATGGACGTCCAATGGACGTTCGGTATCGCGACATTTGGACCAAAATAGGACGTATAAAGGACGTTCCTCGGACGAAAACGGACGTCCAATGGACGTCCCTAAAGTCCGTGAGGGACGTCCAATGGACGTCCTTGTGCTATTAGGGAATAGGTAGTTGAATATTGTTGGGAAAAGTACTAATAATATGTAAACTAAGTTAGTTTTATTTTTATAATTCATGTACACTATGTGTCTGACTGTAGTTAATTATAGGGCTTTTCATCGATTGTCATTTGTTTCGAGCTTCTGTCATGTGTCACATAATATTAATATATCTACGTCATACGTCTTCGATTTGTATCATTGGTAATACCAATAACGTATAACTTAGATATATTAATATTATGTGACACATGACAGAAGCTCGAAACAAACGACTGTGAATGAAAAGCCCTATACAGCGCATTCATAAAGTGTGGAAACGGTCTATTATCTCATGACTTAATTATTTGCAGTTTTTTTTTCTTTTTCTTTTTTGGCTTGGACTATGGTCATTCAGCCAGTCTCAATCAAAAGTAAATGTATTAAAGATATTGCCAATTAGTGAAACTTGGTTATTATAATATTATTACAATTTTTTACTTCCTATTTACCTACTCATTACATTACAGCTAATGTACATACGATGTTAAAAAATATAAATATATTATACTACTTAATGTTTATCAAGAACACATAGTGTATACATTTTACAAATAAATTTGCAGAGTTAAAGCTCTGACTGCTGACAGGTCGATTTTTATTTTTAAATTATGACTTTTTGACGTATCGTATATCCCATAATAGTGACCAGGGCCGGATTTACCAAATTTTTCACTATAGGCCCGTCTCCAATGGCGCCCTTCCCTAGATGCCCCCCCCGCTGGTGCAAGTTAAAAGCTGCATATCGATTGCTTAAGTGCAAAACGTCGTAACCCACAAAACTTTGAAAAATTCGATTTTAGCGCCATTCGAATCATCCGCCCTGCTTGCACATTGTCACAAATCATCGTTAGCCACAGCTGCCTAGAAAATACATTTTGCGCGCCAAAACAAATTGTCGTATCAAAGGAGTGCTTTGATTGATTTGTTAAACGTCGTAAGCCTCAGTTTGTCAATGCGTTTTCAAGAGTCAAGTGCGTCTTGGTATAGTGCAGTGTTTTTTAACATTATTGGGTAGATAAGTAATTTGTATTAATTATAGCATTTTACAGTGCAAAATAGTTTGTCATGTCTAGTTATTGATAAAATATTTAATGGTTTTTTCCTTGGCCTTAAAATAAGTGGAGAAATCATGTTTAGTGGGATACGACATTTTACTTCTTCCTTGTTTATAATCTATATTTTAGGCTTACGACATTTTGTAATTATTATTATATCACAAAGCCTGATATTTTAAATTTTAAATAATACTAAAATACTTTAAAATAATTTAAAATTCAGTGGAGAGATTCAAGTATAGTCCTAAAAGAAGCAGATAGTAAAAAGAGAAAAATCAAAGAAGCGGCTCTAATTATGCTAAATGAAACCAATTGTGTCGCAAATTCCTCGGTATAATGCAGTAGGATGTGGTTACCCATATTAAAGGAAGAAGTCAATAGAAAGAAAATACCACAATTAGTAAATCAGTAACATATCGAGTTAGTACATTGAGTATTTTAGTATTATTTAAAATTTAAAATATCAAGTCAGAATTCGGTATTAGTTTTGAGAGTAAACTAAATGTAAATCCAAATACTTACGATGTCGGGATAGTATCACGAGGTTTTTCCTGGTTTTCCCTCGTGATTTACTATGGAATCTCTAACGCGAGAATTTCAGTGCCACCGTTGCATTTGGTTGTCTTTTTAAAGACATATCACATGCTATGTTTTTTTGTGGCGGATATTCTTGAGTTGGGATTGATTTCATGTAATCGAATGAACTATCTTTTAGTAAAGTCGTCCCAGGAACGCAACTCATCAATATTGGCAATATCATTTTAAAGTCGTCTACTTTAAAATGTATAATACGTGTCTGAATTGCCGATATAAATGAGTCAGATTAAATAAATTATTAGAAGAATTTTTTACTAAACAACATTTTTGTTTATTTAGTATTATTTTGTATTTTGACAACGACACCCGACTTGGGCGTCGAAACGTTAATAAAATCATTTTTAGGTAAAATTGTGGCTTATTTCCCAAGTTTTTTTTAATACTTTTTTCAATCGCGAGGACCTTTCATCGCGAGTAGTGGAACTTAAACAATTTTTAACGCGTTTCAGCACTGAAAACGATCTTTCTCCTGAACAGTTAGTCACTGGAATACTAATGGTAGGGGAGCCCAAGCGGGGATTTTTGCAGTTACTCGAGCGCGTCAGATTAGCATATGGGAGAAACCTGGTACCCTGCAGATGTACCTCTAACATATATTGGCTCTTAACACAGGGGAGTTCGTTAAGGGGGGCCCGAAAAAAAAAATCTATCCTTAAAAAAACTCGAAATTGTCAGATTAAGATAAGGTAAGTTAAGTACATGCAAAAGAGTGTATATTTCAAAAATCTGACGATTTGAGCCTGGCGTAAGGAAATGGGTGAGTCCCAAAGTTTCACAAGAAAAAAGCGAGTATTTAGCGAAATGAATGACAGATCGAAAAACTAAAAAATATGTGCCCAATATTTTTTAAAAATCTATCGAATGATACCAAACACGTCTTCCCGCGGAGAGGGGTGGGGGGTAAATTTAATATTTTAAATACGAATCCCGCGATATTTCGCGAAATGAACATCAGATCGAAAAACTGTAAAATACACTTATTCAATATTTTTGAAAAATCTATCGAATGGTACCAAACACAACCCCCCATGGATGTGGGGTGGGGGGTTACTTTAAAATCTTAAATAGGAGCCCTCATTTTTTTTGCAGATTTGGATTCCTTACGTAAAAATAAGTAACTTTTATTCGAAACATTTTTTTGAATTATGGACAGATGGCGTTATAATCGGAAAAAACGATTGTTGGAAATGGAAAATTAAATTAAAAAATGGCAAGCGCCCACTAAAATGGAAAACTTTACTTAACTTTTTTTGGTTTTAGGACCTACTCTTCACAACCCAATAGGTCCCCAAAGCGCTCGAGTGACTGCACATTTAGCATACTTTGCTCCCCTACCATAAGTAATATTCGCACAGCAATGTTCACATTTGGGTAAACATCCCCTAAATCTTTCTTATGAAGAAAAGCGTTGAGTGCGGAGGCTGATGTACCTTTGTAATTTGAAATCTTTAAATGCTCCTTTAAGTGCATGCACTCGTCTGCCAAAACAGACTCTAAATCTTCCGCATAAAGTTCCACAAGTTTGTCAGCAAATTTTGTAATTGTACGTCCATCGAGGTCTAACAAGTTTTCTAGAAAATAAAATTTTTCCCAAAGGACAGTGTAAGCCTCGCTTCGCCGTTTTAGCTCTGCATTTAAAACATCCAGAATCACATTAAATACTTTGACTCGAAAGTTTTCTGAGCCGTCAGATGGCACATATCCTCCCTGCTTTGTCTCGTCACTCCTTGTTTTTCTTAATGGTTTCCTTTTAAGATCGTACGAATATTGGGAAATATTGGTTAACTCTTTGGCTTCTTTTTCATAAATAGCAAAGTTGTCTCTCAGCGAAAGTACGAATTCAGGTCCGTGAACTTAGCCCGAAAAAGTCGGGAAAAAAATGTGATCAATGCCATTCGATTGTCCACGTTTGTCCACCATGTTATTTCGTTAGTCCACCCATCAATTTTTTTTATAAACAATAATTTTTTTTCGGGCTAACTTCACAAATCCACAAATTTTCGAAAATTTAAAAAAACTCTTGCTATATTGTTTGTCCATCGTTTGTCCATGTTTGTCCACCACATAATTTTTTTTGTCCACCCACTGATATCTTTAAAATAATTTTTTTATATATAATATATTGCTTACGGATAATAGGACAGTACCGCCGAAAAAGTACTTCAGACATTAGAATGAATGTTTATGCGGGAGCAGAATCTCAACTACCCATTTGTCCACACCCTCGCAGCGTTTGTCCAACCTCTTAAAGTGCAAAACAACCCACTTGAAGACTTTAATTTATTTTTTTTAATTCTCAACCCGGGCTAAATTCACGTCCGCTTAAAAACGCATTTAAACGTTATTTCAGGTTCAGAATCCCAACTACCCGTTTGTCCACTCCTTCGCCGCGTTTGTCCAACCCATTAAAGTGCGAAACGAACCCCCTGGAGATTGTATTTTTTTTTTATTTCTTAATTCGGCTAATTTGACGTCCGCCTAAATGCGTATTTTAACGTTAATTCGGGGACAGAATTCCAACTACACGTTTGTCCACCCCTTCGCAGCGTTTGTCCAACCTCTTAAAGTGCGAAACGACCTCCCCCCCGCAGATTGTAATTATTTTTTTTTATTTCTCAATTCGGACCAACTTCACGTTCGCTTAAATGCGTATTTAAACGTTAATTCGGGGACAGAATCCCAACTACCCGTTTGTCTACCCCTTCGCAACGTTTGTCCAACCCCTTAAAGTGCGAAACCACCCTCCTGCAGATTGTAATTATTTTTTATTTCTTAATTCGGGCTAACTTCACGTCCGCTTAAATGCGTATTTAAACGTTAATTCGGGGACAGAATCCCAACTACCCGTTTGTCCACTCCTTCGCCGCGTTTGTCCAACCCATTAAAGTGCGAAACGAACCCCCTGGAGATTGTATTTTTTTTTAATTCTCAATTCGGGCTAACTTCACGTTCGCCTAAATGCGTATTTAAACGTTAATTCGGGGACAGAATCCTAACTACACGTTTGTCCACCCCTTCGCAGCGTTTGTCCAACCTCTTAAAGTGCGAAACGACCTCCCCCCCGCAGATTGTAATTATTTTTTTTTATTTCTCAATTCGGACCAACTTCACGTTCGCTTAAATGCGTATTTAAACGTTAATTCGGGGACAGAATCCCAACTACCCGTTTGTCTACCCCTTCGCAACGTTTGTCCAACCCCTTAAAGTGCGAAACCACCCTCCTGCAGATTGTAATTATTTTTTATTTCTTAATTCGGGCTAACTTCACGTCCGCTTAAATGCGTATTTAAACGTTAATTCGGGGACAGAATCCCAACTACCCGTTTGTCCACCCCTTCGCAACGTTTGTCCAACCCCTTAAAGTGCGAAACCACCCTCCTGTAGATTGTAATTATTTTTTATTTCTTAATTCGGGCTAACTTCACGTCCGCTTAAATGCGTATTTAAACGTTAATTCGGGTGCAGAATCACAACTACCTGTTTGTCCAACCGTTCACAGCGTTAGTTCAACCCCTTAAAATGCGAAACCACCCCTTGTTAATTGTAATTATTTTTTTTATTTCTTAATTCGGGCTTTCACGTCCGCTTAAATGCGTATTTTGACGTTAATTCGGAGGCAGAATCCCAACTACACGTTTGTCCACACCTTCACAGCGTTTGTCCAACCGCTTAAAGTGTGAAACGACCCCCCTGAAGATTGTAATTATTTTTTTATTTCTTAATTCGGGCTTACTTCACGTCCTCTTAAATGCGTATTTAAACGTTAATTCGGGGGGCAGAATTCCAACTACACGTTTGTCCACCCCTTCACAGCGTTGGTCCAACCCCCTAAAGTGCGAAACGAAATCTCCAGGGGGGTCGTTAAGGGGTTAGACAAACGCTGTGAAGGGTTGGACAAACGGGTAGTTGTGATTCTGCACCCGAATTAACGTTAAAATACGCATTTAAGCGAACGTGAAGTTAGCCTGAATTAAGAAATAAAAAAAATAATTGCAATTAACAAGGGGTGGTTTCGCAATTAAAGGGGTTGGACTAACGCTGTGAAGGGTTGGACAAACGGGTAGTTGTGATTCTGCACCCGAATTAACGTTAAAATACGCATTTAAACGGACGTGAAGGTATCCCGAATTAAGAAATAAAAAAAAATTACAATCTACAGGAGGGTGGTTTCGCACTTTAAGGGGTTGGACAAACGTTGCGAAGGGGTGGACAAACGGGTAGTTGGGATTCTGTCCCCGAATTAACGTTTAAATACGAATTTAAACGGACGTAAAGTTAGCCCGAATTAAGAAATAAAAATAATAATTACAAATAACAGGGGAGTGGTTTCGCACTTTAAGGGGTTGGACAAACGCTGCGAAGGAGTGGACAAACGGATAGTTGGGATTTTGTACCTGAAATAACATGTGTTTCTAAGCGGACGTGAAGTTAGCCCGAATTGAGAAATAAAAAAAATAATTACAATCTGCGGGGGGAAGGGGGGGTTGGTGTCGTTTCGCACTTTAAGGGGTTGGACAAACGCTGCGAAGGGGTGGACAAACGTGTAGTTGGAATTCTGTCCCCGAATTAACGTTAAAATACGCATTTAGGCGGACGTGAAATTAGCCGAATTAAGAAATAAAAAAAATAATTACAATTAACAAGGGGTGGTTTCGCAATTTAAGGGGTTGGACTAACGCTGTGAAGGGTTGGACAAACGGGTAGTTGGGATTCTGAACCTGAAGTAACGTTTAAATGCGTTTTTAAGCGGACGTGAATTTGGCCCGGGTTGAGAATTAAAAAAAATAAATTAAAGTCTTCACGGGGGTTGTTTAGTACTTTAAGGGGTTGGACAAACGCTACGAGGGTGTGGACAAATGGGTAGTTGAGATTCTGCTCCCGCATAAACATTCATTCTAATGTCTGAAGTACTTTTTCGGCGGTACTGTCCTATTATCCGTAAGGAATATATTATATATAAAAAAATTATTATAAAAATATCAGTGGGTGGACAAAAAAATTATGTGGTGGACAAACATGGACAAACGATGGACAAACAATATAGTAAGAGTTTTTTTAAATATTTAAAAATTTGTGGATTTGTGAAGTTAGCCCGAAAAAAATTTTTGTTTATAAAAAAAATTGATGGGTGAACTAACGAAATAACATGGTGGACAGACAATCGAATGGCATTGATCACATTTTTTTCCCGACTTTTTCGGGCTAAGTTCACGGACCTTACGAATTCCGCTAAGGAAGCGTAACATTCAACTACAGTGCTTAAATTCGTACTTACTTTTTCGAGCTTTTCGCTGACAACTTTAAACCTTTTTAAAATTGCGTTCCAAAATACAACTTTTTTTTTTTTTTTTTTTTTTTTTTTTTTTTTTTTTTTTTCATCACTAGGTGGGGAATCTGCAAACAGACGACGGAGGTAAACATTTCCGACAGTGCTGGGTTCCTGAGCTGAAACCTCATCAGTGTCACGTCGACCAGTTTGGCCCTAAATCGGACCTCCCTGCCCTCCGTAACTCCGATGTGGCCGGGACCAGCTAAACCCCACCCCTCTCATACTAGGGCATCAGGTTGGAATCGCCCGTTAAGGCATGACTTCTCCCTGATGTCCTTCTTTTACCCGATTCTCAATCACTCGTCATCACGCATTAGCTTCCGTCTCTCGCACTCATCCGACCACTACGTCCTTCAATCATATGCTGTCAACCTCTTATTCTTACTACCTATGCGGGCCCAGCTCTGCCTCCTCGATACCTGCCAGAACTGCGTCTAGCTCCCGCGCTTCCTTCTCTTTTATCGACAAAACCTTTCTCACATAATTGTGGATTTTGTCCCACCATCGCTCATCAATCACCATTTTCTCTACCATCTCTCTCACAGACGCAAACACTCTTTCCAGCTCATTCCTTTCCCTTGCCCATCTGACACACTCCAGAAGGGTATGTGACACAGTGTCCGAAGTCCCACAGTACAAGCAATTGTCCGATTCGGTCTTTTTGAATCTGTGTAAGTAGCTACGGAAGCTCCCATGTCCTGTGAGCACCTGCGTCAGATAATAGTCTAGGCGCCTGTGCCCGCAGTCCAGCCAGCCTCGCAGATTCGGTATCAGTGACTTCGTCCACTGCGCCACATGCTCCGTTACATCCCACTCGGCCTGCCACATCTCAATAGATGTGGCCCTCTCCTCACTTCTAACGTTCTCCCCTTGTAGTTCTCTATTTCTCTGCTGGAACATTCTATCTCTCTCACTCACCAACACATGTAAGGGAACACAGCCGGTGATCACCCACAGGGCAGCAGCAGACACAGTCCTGTAAGCACTTGCCACCCGCAGCAAACTAGTTCTGTCCGCGCGTACCAAAAGCCTCTTGTATGCCTGTATTTCCACAGCGGCACTCCAGACTGGTGCCGCGTAGAGGATGACAGATTGAACAACACCGTGTAGAACCCTCCTCCTTTCGGATTTAGGTCCCCCGATGTTAGGCATTATCCTCCCCAGCGCAGCCGCTCTTTCCGCTGCCTTCCGGGTCACCTCCCGGACGTGCTCTCCCCAACCACCATTCGTATGTAAGACCCCTCCCAAGTACTTGACGTACTTCTTAGGAGTGATCCGCACGCCCGCACAGTCAAACGCCATTCCATCTCTCTTTCTCGGGCCTTTAAGGATTACCGCCTCCGTCTTCTCCGCCGCGAGACTCAAACCATGGCCATTCATCCAGTCCTGAATCAACACACTTGCATGCCATACCCGGAACAGGAGTTCCTCCCTATCCCGCGCTACTGCCAGCACCGCGAGATCATCCGCGAATGCAAAGGGGGTTACCCCCTCTCCGAACTCGCAGTGAATGACACCGTCGTATGCCAAGTTCCATAGCAACGGGCCAAGGACGGACCCCTGGGGCACCCCAGCCGTAACGTCTACAACCACGCCTCTCTCTACCATAATTTTCCTTTCGGACAGATAGTCCGACACGATATTCATCAAATATGCGGGACAGTTCCTCGCCGCCAGAGGACCTAGCACAGAGGACCACTGTAATGAATTAAAAGCGTTTCGAACGTCGAAGAGGAGCAGAACCGCCCACCTGTTGCGATCTCCCCTCCCCTCAACAGCCCGAAACACCTCCATCACCGCATCCACCGTGCTCTTACCCTTACAAAATCCGTACTGCCTTGGGGACAATCCCCCGGATCTCTCTATCACCCCTTCGATTCTCTTACGCAACATCCTCTCGTACAGCTTGTTTATACTGGAAAGAAGACAAATAGGCCGATACTTTCCGGCACCTTTCGGCAGGAGTACGAGCCTAGAGATCTTCCAAGACTCGGGAAACACCTGTGCCTCAAGCAGGGCATTTATGTGGCCCAAAAGCCACGCAGGCTCCAATCGCTCCAGACACTTAATCGCCTCTGGCGGTATTCCGTCTAGACCGGGAGCCTTGCGCGACTTGAGGGACTCCGCCGCCTCAGCGAGCTCCTCAGGGGAGAAGGGTACACCCCGCTGCGCATTCACGTCCCTCCGCACGCCATGCCAAATTCCGGGCGGGAATAACTCCCCGACAATCTTAAGTTTCTCGTCCAGCGGCATGTCGTACGGACGATACGCTTTAAAATGCTTCATTACGATTTTATACCCGTCCCCCCAGAGGTACTCATCCAATTTGCTACACAGATCACTCCAGTGCCTCTTCTTCTCGGCTCGGATCGTTCTATTCAAATCCTTCTTCCGAGCTTTATACTCTCTCTCTTTATCTCTCGCTACTTCTTCCTGTCTTCTACTCCTCGCTCTTGTCATTTGCCGGCGTAGCGTGATGCACTCTCTTCTCAGTATTGCAATTTCATCATTCCACCAGTAAGGCATTCTGCTGGCGTGCACATTGCTCGTTCTACTATCACTCAGCGCGGCTTTCATAGCTCGTTCAAGACATTCCACCGTAGGTGGTTGGTCCCGGACGCATTGCACCTCCCACTGCACTCTCTCTTCATATACGTCCCAGTTTATCTGACGGCTTCCTTGAATACCCGTCTCGCGCGCGGAGGACCTTCTTGTGGGAATTCCTGCCCCGCCTATCGCGAAGCCGATAAACCTGTGGTTGGTCCCAGTGTAGTCCGGTAACACAGCCCAATCTTTCACGCATCGCGCTGTCGCCTGCGTAGCGCAGGTGACGTCGATATATGTTCCAGACTCACCTCTCACAAACGTAGGCTCCAGGCCTGTATTTAGCACAACCAGGTCAAGAGCACCCACATACTCCATCATCACTTGCCCTCTGGTGTCGGTGATCGGCGAACCCCAAGCCGCGGATTTCGCGTTAAAGTCGCCGAGCACTACACATCCGTTACTACTCTCTTTCCTCACCTCCTCCATTATTTCATTCATTTTCCATTCGAACTCATTCACTGGTATATTTGGAGAGATATAGCAGCAAACGAGACTCACTCTCTCCAGCCTTACGCACAGGAAGCCCATATGGGCTTCGATCTCTCTCACTCTTAACTTTGAATTCCGGATCCATACAGCGACGCGACCCGAGTCGTCCACATACCAGCCACGATTCCTGACCAATGTAGGATTTGGTTCCGACGCCACGAGAATGTCAAACATTCCCTCAGCGGCGGAAGCAATGGCTAGATCGTGTGCCAATCTTGCCGTACCCACGTTGGTCTGGAGAACCCTCAACTCAGGATAACGATTTTTATTCGCCATTTCAGACAAAGAGCTCACATCTACCGCACTGCGTTCGCAGACCTACGCCTGGCCTCGTCAACCAAACGCCTGAACTTCGGGCACTCTCTACTCTGACCTCTATGACCTTCTACGTTACAGTTCGCGCACCACAATTTACTCTCATTGCATTGTGTGGCTATGTGACCCTCTTCTCCGCATCTCCAACAACCCTTATGCTCACTCTCTGCCTTACACTCCGCTCTTATGTGCCCAAATGCCTGGCATCTGTGGCATCTCGCGATAAAAACCCTTTCCTTTACTAGACAGGATATTATTCCCACCCTCAGTCTCTCCCTCCGAATCAGTCTCTCTGCTACGCAAAGTTCTACCTCTACCCTGGCAATTTTGCCACCGTGTGACGGTCGAATATCCTTCACCTCACATTCGCACTTTCTCCCTGCAAAGTCCTCTATCGCGTTCATTACGTCTTCCTCCGTGGTTATCAAGTCCATGTCGATCAGGGAGATCATCTTTTTTGGCACTCCACCCTTCGCCACCGCTTTGGTAACACAGGTGTTGCCCGCGGAGACGATCCTCCTGACCTCCTCAGCCATCTCTCTTCCACCGTCCAATTCCAAAACCATGCCCTCATTTTTTGTTTTCCTCATTCGCTTTACCACTACATCTTTCCTCTCTCCCAGTCCCGTGCGAAGCCCTCGCACCATATCAGCAAAGGATTTATCCTTGGCCTTGCTTAGCACAACTACCCCGTTTTTGACAGCGGGTCTTCTCTCACTCTCTTTCTCTCCGAACAGGGTCACCGTCAAGCTCCTGCCTCTCACTGCCAACTCCGACAGCTTGCGGGCTACCTCCATCCCCAAGGCTGTCGGGGCCCACACATTTACACTGCTCCTTTCATCCTTCTCCATTTTTTCCGTCAACAATCTCATCGCTGACAGGAACTTGACAGCGTCCGGTTCCTCACCCTTGCCGAGGATGAGTTTGTGCGCGCGCCTTTCAGTAGACACTCGCTCACCCTCCTCGTTGTCGTGCTGGACCCTTACATATACCGTCCCCACGCCTGCGGTCTCGTTACCGGAAACAGGGGAGCTTGGCAGCTCTGGATAAAGCTCCTTGAGCTTCTCAATCACCCTCGCATCTCCAGCGTCACTCGTTATGGCCACGGCCACGTCGCTCCCAGATGAAAAGGGACTTCCTTCTTTCCGGATCGTCCTCCTGAACAAAGCCTCCGGCCAATCCTCGCTAATCACCGCCATTATATCTTCCGCACTCGCATTCGCTCCCTCGTTCATACTCTTCTCAATCCTTGCCACTCGTTGTTCCTCCGAAAACTCTTCCTCCAGGTTGGTCTGAATTCCAATATCGATACTCGTTGGAGCCATCGATGCAAACGTCTGTGTTCCCTCGCTTGTTGTACAGACGGAAGACTCCTTAGATTTCTTTTTTTTGTTTCCACACATCTCTGCTACCTCTCCTTCCATTTCCTTAAAAGACCGCTCCAGCCTGGTGAGCTGCCAATCTAAGCCCGCCACCTCAGTCTTGATTTCAACTTTGGTGTTGGGATTGACCTTAGTCAACCTCAGCACCTCAGTGATCGTCTCCTTTAGCTTTTGCAACTCTGTTCTCATCTTTTTGACACTCTCTAGTCGTTCTGGGGTTTGTCCTGGCCCTATGCCCGCCTCTCTCTTTCTTTTGCTGGTAGTTACCGGCGTCCCTTTCTGTTCTAGGTCCGTGTGGACCTCCGGCACTTCAGAAGAACTATTAGCCCCCTCACTCTTACTTATTTTTTCCGCCTCACTCTTGCTCTTTCTTGCCGCCTTTTCAGGGGTTCTGTCGGTCCTCATAGATCGGGAGAAAATTGAGAAAAATTCTCCTTCCACCGCAACTGTATTGTCATTATTTTTTACTTCCATTCTAATTCCCACGAGTCGGGCCGAACAACAGTCCAGCGGGGCCGTGCGCCCTTGCCGCGCTAAGGCTAAGTTACTTCGGGAGGTCGCCAGGTATCCCGAAGGGATCGTTTGTGATGCTCTAACCCTCACATCTTTCATACCTTTGGCACGATGCCTTCCACCGTGATAATGGGGATTATTTTATTGAGGTTTACTCCTCTAGGCTTTTTATCACGGTTGCCTCCGGACGCAGTAGCAGTCTGTATTCACAGGCTACTTGGAATTTCCGCGTTACTGCTGCCTCCCCTGTAGCGCGGGATTTGGAAAGGATTTGCGGTGGGAAAGGTGCTTAGGTGGGGTAAGACATGGCGGCTACTCACGATGGGTATGTCGAGAATGTCCTCGAAAAGAGGTTTGTGATCGGAGCCCGACGGAGGACCCCCTGCCCAGTGCGTGGGGTCCCTCCACCGGGCCCCGGCCAGAAACTCTTGGGGGTGGGCGAGATTAAATTTATGGGTAAGGGTAGCCGCAAGGAAGTTGGAAGGAAATGTATAAGTGCTGAAGGCGAAGGTGCCGCAACTGCTCGCCCCAGTTGCGGCACCTTTTAGCGTCCAGCGGCGGTGTCCGGCGACCACCCGGTGCACAGTCGCTGGACGCTGGGACCGTGTTTGGTTTCACTGGTCGTGCTCCCCTCACAATTTCAGGGACCAAGACCACTTACTCGGCCCTCTCACCGGCGTCGAGGAAAAAATTACAGTCCCAGAGAGGGTCCAAAATACAACTAGAATAGCAGTTTCCAATTGGAGTAAATTCGTAAGAATACCTTTTGCCTCACTTCGAGTAGCGGCCTTTTGACTTTGGTCCGCCTGTATGCTTTGAAGAGCTACTACGATACCAGGCCAGCCTTCCCTCAGAGCTTGACAAGCATCGGATCGCGCTGACCAGCGAGTTACTGAAAGGTTTTGTAAAACGCGTGTAATATTGCTTTTTAAGATTTCCCAACGATGCGTTGAAGCAGTAAAAAAGTTATAGAGTTCCTGGAGGGTCAAAAAAAATCTCGACGATTCTTGGCAAGATTCAGAGGCATGAGATCCTACTAAATTTAATGAATGGGGTGAACAGGGCACATAAACAGCCAAACGATTCAAGGCAGCAATCCGCGCTTGCAGTCCAGAGTATTTGCCGCACATGTTGCTTGCATTGTCATAAGACTGGCCTCGCATATCTTTTATATTTAAACCGAGCTCTTCTAACTTCTCCTGTACGGCATCGCAAAGCTGTTCCGACTTGTGGCCAATGTTTGTCATAAAACCTACAAATTTTTCTACTGGCTCACTACTAGACGCAACATATCTTATTATGAAAGTCAATTGGTCGATGTGGGATATATCGGGTGTCGAGTCCACGCTTATTCCAAAATATTTAGCCTCTTTTATTTCCTTGTCAATAATACTTTGGACTTCGGCCCCCATAACTGAAATCAGTTCTTCGTACACTGTTTTTGACAAATAGGACGTATTTCCACTTCCCTTTTCACTGAATTTTTCAATGTGAGCGGCTAAGAATGGGTCAAACTTTGCAATTAACTCTAACGTAGCTAAAAATTGCCTTTGGTGTCGTTATCAAAATGTTCGTTATCTCTTCAAAACGCAAGCCCTCTCATTGCTAACGACCTAATGACCTCCCTCCAATAATTAACTTCAGACTCGAACTGTTTTACATATTGCTTCATCCACACGACCAGACGCACTAGTCCTGAGCTTAAATTTTGCCACACAGTCCTTATGTGATACTGAGTTTTCATGAGATTCTAAGCGATCGCGAGCGTTTTTCCAATCATTAAACCCACGAATAAATGAAGACTCGTTTTCAACTGACATGTAGGTACAGTAAGCAAGCCACGCAAAAAACACACCCTGTACTGTTAGAATATACAAGCCACCATCGGTTTTGAATCTCTCCGTTTTTCATAACACGAGAAAATATTGTTTTTGACAGGTACCTTGTTTTGTCTCTGTAAACTCTTTGAGAAGCAACAAAATCAATGTTATTGTTCTGGTGGAATCCATGGGTCGCCACATGCTCTCGCATCTCTTCATTGATGGTCCATTTTGCAGGGTCGGTGTCGGTGTGCACCGTGTGCGTCGGGACCACTATCAGGGCCTATTTTACCACTAGGCCCGTGAGGCACCTGCCTCGGGCCCGCATTTTAAAGGGGTCCGGAAAGATCACCAAAAAAATTCTTATTGCAATAACAAAATAAATTTTCAAAATGCTTTCATTTTACGACAGAAAATGATAAATGATGGCTCCGCTGTTTTTCAAGCGACTTCACTTGTCACAAGTACATCTCCGTCATCTCCTATAGAAAACGACAATATCAATTAACCCTTTTCCTAGCGATATGGGGATTGGCCAAAACATTTAAATATGGAATTTCAATAATATTGTATAAATAATCGACCGAACCAATAATATTGATAAAATTAGTGAATGTGTTATTTACAAAACTGGATAATAGATAATAAAACCAGACATTTGCAAAGAGCGATTTTTTCTATGAGTGTACAGTTCGGTGTGTACAGATCGGAAAAAATTATTTGAAAAAGTTGTTACAAATATTATTATAACCACATACCAAATTTTATGACAAAATTCGTACTTTTAATATTTCATTATTTGCAGTGGCAGTGAGGACCCTTGAACTTAATTGGCTGGCCCGAAATGCATCTCGAGACTGCTGAGAAGAATTTTAGGGTCCTGACTACAAGTACTGAAAAAACTAAAATTGTGAATTTTGTCATGCAATTTAGTATATGGGGTTAGAATAATGTTTGGAACAACTTTTTCAAATAATTTTTTCCGATATCTCTAACAAGCAAAATATCGAAAATTTACCCTGTTTGAGGAGTCGCAGTAGGCTGTGTTTAAAACTTAAATTTCAGCTGATGTGTCTTAAAAAATGTGAACATTTCACCTGCCTGACTGTGCAAAACTTCAAATCCTGTACATTATTTTGATAGCCGACATGGACATATATAGAGCTGTCTTCATCTTAAATACAACACACTGTATTTAAACAATGTTTAATTGTTTAAATATAAATTTTATTTATTGTTAATAAAAATTTAAATTTCTAGTACAACTATATTTCTATTAAATAATTAATTCATTTAAAAAAGTTATTATTATTATTATTAAATCATATTTAGGGGCCCGAAAATTGTGTAGTGCCTCGGGCCTGATTTGAAGTAAAATAGGCTCTGACCACTATAGTATCGTCAACAGGTTCCTAGCTGGTTGTCGACATTCTTCTAATTTCCTAGAATGAAAATAACCACAGCATATTATTTAGAATAATATATCAAAGCATATTTATTGTTGAGGTAACTTAACTATTTTAAAACTTACCTTTTCTTCGGCTATAAGGTTGTCGACGGGGGGTGACTGCTGAACCGCGTTGACACTTTGCGTGTAATCAGCACGCTGAGTCGATGTTAAAATTCTGTTGTTCTCAACATTTAAGGTGTAATTTGAAGAACATTGAGCATTGTTTTCATCATTAGGTTTGACTTGTTGAAGCTGCAAGTAAAAATCTTGTATTAATTTAAATGCACGATTAAAACAAAGTCTCAGTTCTACTTTACTGTACATGGCAGTCAAGTACCAAGTACCGGTACGCATGACGGAAGGCCTAACTGACGAACGTGTCTCAAGTCTTTAATTGTATTAAAATTTACTATGGTTCCTTTTTTACAACTAACATTAAGTTAACATATATATGCCTAGCACGCTACGTCACTATTAAGAAAGTTACCATTGTACCAAATCAAAAGCCTGTTTAATAAATTTTTCTTACCTCAAGTTGCTGATGATTGTCGCTGTCGATTTCGCTACCAGCAGTGCAAACTTTATTGTTGTTATCCGACTTAATTCTTGAATCAGGATCAGGGCGCACACTAAACATCTCGTCAATTTTACGGCATTTTGACAGGGTAACTACGGCTTTCTTATCCTCGTCTGCTTTGCGAACACGGTTTTGGTAACCTGATAATTTCTTGCTACCCATTAAGGTAGTGTCGCCAAATAAGGCCAGTGTCTTAATTAGGCCAATTGCAAATATTTTCTTAAATATAGAGATTATATATTAGAGGTCACCGTAAATGTCTTTCTGTCAAAATCGTCTAAGCCATTCAGTCGGTAGTATCACATAGCAGCGCCAAGTAAACTAGACACGTGTTTGTTATGGTGCGGAAGTTCGTTTATAAATTTTAGGTAAGTCATAAAATTACTAAAATGGTACTTAATGAACATAAGCCAATTATTTTTTCTTTGTAAAGCGATAGTAAATTAATACTTTTTAAGGAACTGAAACTGTTTTTTCTCAATATTGCTTTTTATTATTTTTTTATGTTAAATAAAAAAAGTAGACAGTGTCCTAATAAAGCCAATTGTCCTAGATGTGTGTAAATGTGCGATATGTGTGCTTAATGTATTGACAAATTTTTGTTTTTAATATGAATAAAAGTTTCTTTCACTAAATTTTGTATTTGTTCTTTAATTCTTAGGTTTAAAATTTATTATCCACCTCAATTTGCGTAAAAAATGAAACTGGCCTTATTAAGCTACCAGTTCCTAATAAGGCCAAATATTCCAGATTTATTCAATGTTAAAATTTTATATTTATTTATTTATTTAGTAAGTATTTTATCCTGAAATTCGATAGCTAAAATGTTAGGCAATACGTATACAAGAGTTTCCCCCCATATTGTTCCTGAATAAAATATTACAGATATTTAAACGTTAAGGTGGCCTTAATTGGCGACCTTACCTTATTATAAATTGGTAGCTTAATTGTAGGAGTTAGCTCTCACAGAAAACTATCTTAAAAGCAAACAAAGCACAGGCATAACCAATACGGAGCGGTACTACAACTGATGCAATCTCAGCCGCAGCGAGACGTTTACTGGCGGACGGGCGCGAGGTGGAGGAGGGCGTGGGCGAGGCGGTGAGGCGCGAGCAAGCCTGCGCACTTGCGCAGGTTTACGCATGTTCGGTGTATTCAACATGGTATGGCCGTTGGCGCCCCACGATAGTGTGTGTACCGTGTCTTCGTCCGAGGAACAATTTAAAGTGTTTTTTTAATTGCACTTCCCTATTTCCTTCATGGTTTTTTCCTTCCCTAAATTATGGAGGCTACAAATAAGAATTCATTTTGAAACTTTTGTCAATTCATGAATGGTTGTTGTCGGATGCCTAACAAACGGGGGGCGCCGCGGGCGCCCCTCAAACCTCGGCGCTCCTAGGCCCGGGCCTAGTTGGCCTTACGGTAAATCCGGCCCTGATAGTGACGTCATCGATTTGGGCGTGATGACGTCATCGATGATTTTTTTTAATGGGAATAGGGCTTTTCATTCACAGTCATTTGTTTCGAGCTTTTGTCATGTATAATCCGTGCATATTCATATTATACACAGATTATACAACATATGACAGGAGCTCGAAACAAATGACAATCGATGAAAGCCCTATAGGGATCGTGTAATAGCTCATTTGAAAGGTGATTTAATTCTCTATTCAGTAATATAAACATTAACATCATTATTTATACCGGGTGTCCAAAAAAATAATTTTTGAATTAAATGAATTGCCGCAAAAAAAAGAATATAAATATGTAATTTATTTAACTCAAAATACATTTTACTGCTGTCAGAAAAGAGAAAAAAATGATTATTTGACAAATAAACATTGCTTTTCGCTTAAATTAAGTGTTCAAACTGCCAAGAGGCAGGTGTGTGACTGTTTGACATTTAATTTAAGCGAAAAGCAATGTTTATTTACGAAATAAACATATTTTTTATATTATGTGACATCAGTAAAATGTATTTTGAGTTAAATGAATTACATACATTCTTCTTTTTGCGTCAATTATTTTAATTCAAAAATTATTTTTTGGCCACCCTGTATAAATAATGATGTTAATGTTTATATTACTGAATAGAGAATTGAATCACCTTTCAAATGAGCTACCACACGACCCCTATTCCCATTAAAAAAAATCATCGATGACGTCATCACGCCCAAATCAATGACGTTAATATTTATTTATTTATTTACGGGTTTCCCCAATTTCATAAAAAATATACATACTTACTTACTTTCCGTGTCCGGAACACCAACAACTTTAAATTCTGTATTTCCAATGGTTGGCCACATAGATGGCCCTGTCATTTGCTATAATTAAGTCTTGTTCTGTGCAGGTCTCTCTCATCTCTGTGCATGATATAGATGCCGGCTGGTCTGAACCGCGCCACAGTCGCAGGTATCGTCCTCCTGGTATCCCCATTTTTTCAGGTTACTAGCACAACGTGAAACGCCGGTTCTTAGTCTGTTTAGCGCTTTCCAAGTCGGATACGGTAAATTGTGTCCAGCAGCCATTTCCTCCGAGGGAGGAAAATGTGTCGCGGTAGTTGACGCTTGCCATAGGTGTATTCGGCGCGTCTCTGGCGCTTCGGGGATGGATCTTGATGTTTTCAGGAAGCTTTTCCGAGATCTTAGTCTGCTTGGCTGAGTTTGGTGGTCATATAAGGGGTGTCTTCGGTCCGTCTCCTGCTTTTTCCGTTCTACCTCTGACGTGACCTTCCTCCTGATTGGTGGTGGAGCAATTCCAGCAATGGGGTATACCTCTTCGATAGGTGTCGGTTTCAGGCAACCCGATATTATACGGACCGTTTCATTTAGAGCCACGTCGACGTTCTTTGCGTGAGCAGAGTTTGCCCATACTGGTGCTCCAAACTCCGCGGCCGAAAAACATAATGCCAAGGCAGAAGTGCGAAGAGTGTGTGGTTGTGCTCCCCATTTTGTATTAGTTAGCTTGCGGATGATATTATTTCTGGCACTTACTTTCTTCTTGACATCTTGACAGTGGTATCGGTAAGACAGAGCTCTATCCAGACGGACGCCAAGGTATTTTGGCGTCTTGTTGTGTTCCAGCATCTGACCACGCCATTCCACCTCCAGCGACCTTCGGGCATGCTTGTTTCTCAGGTGGAAAGCACATACCTGGGTTTTTATGGGAATGGGTTTCAGATGGTTTTTATCATAGTATAGAGCTAAGTCTCCCAGGGCATCTGTCAGTTTCACTTCGACTTCATTGAAGGTTCTTCCCTGAGCTGCCACCGCTGTATCATCAGCGTAAATAAATTGCCTTGTTTGTTGGTGTATGGGTTGGTCGTTGGTGTATATGTTGTATAGAATCGGCGCGAGGACACTTCCCTGTGGTAGCCCATTTTTTTTTGGTCCCTCCACCGACTGTTCTTGGACTGGAGCGTTACGTAGAAGCGTCTATTCTGGAGGAGACATTTCACTAACCTTGTTAGTCGGAAATCCTTTGTAGTTTCGTATATTAGTATTATTAGTATCTTATAATACTATTGTTCGCAGCAGAAGTTAAATAAAGTTCAGGATCTTGAATTTAAAATGTATTTTTTCAATTTATAAATTAGACAATCTAATGACAATTATTGAAGTTATTTTCAATATCAAAGCATACTAATAAAACAACATGAACTAGTATATAGTAGACACTTAGGATATTGCCTTTTTAACATTCTCCCTCAATACCTAAGGTCACCTATACTTTTAAACTAAGTTTATTATATATAAACTTGTGCTTTTGAGTACCTAAAGCTTTTGTTAAAATATCTTTAACTGCTGAAAAGGTACTTCATGATATTCTCCCTCAAACGAAAGTTTTTGATTTTGTTCAAGGGGTGTACTAACAGTCTTACAATCAGTCATTTGAAATTTTTCAAGCAATTTCACAACATACTGATCTTGACTAAGTTTCAACTCGTTTTGCTTTCTATTTCGCTCAACTTTCATTCCCAAACAATATGAAATTGGCCCTAAGTCCTTCATACGAAAATGTTTTTGTAATTCTGATTTTAGAAATTTTACCTCACTCACATCATTGTAAAAAATGAAAAAATCATCAACATATAATGCTATGATAACTAGCATTTTATCAGAAATTTTTACAAAAATACAAGGTTCAATTTTAGATTTTTTGTAACCTAATTTTTGAAAAACTTGTGTTGCCTTTTCATACCAAAGCCTAGAAGATTGTTTTAACCCATATATTGCTTTATTTAATTTGCAAACTTTGTTTTTGTAATTCTGATTTTAGAAATTTTACCTCACTCACATCATTGTAAAAAATGAAAAAATCATCAACATATAATGCTATGATAACTAGCATTTTATCAGAAATTTTTACAAAAATACAAGGTTCAATTTTAGATTGTTTGTAACCTAATTTTTGAAAAACTTGTGTTGCCTTTTCATACCAAAGCCTAGAAGATTGTTTTAACCCATATATTGCTTTATTTAATTTGCAAACTTTGTTTTCAAAACCGGGCACTTCAAAACCTTCAGGTTGAGACATATAAATTTCTTGATCAATGTTACCATTTAAGAAAGCTGTTTCTACATCCATGTGATCTGCTTCTAGATTTAGTTCAGCAGTCAATGCAAGTAAAAACCTTAAATTACTGTAACGAATAACAGGTGAAAAAGTCTTGTTATAATCTATGCCATGTTTTTGAGTAAAGCCTTTGGCTACTAAACGAGCTTTATAAGCTAAAATGTCACCATTCTGATCCCTTTTTATTTTAAAAACCCATTTGTTTTTTACAATGTTTTTGTTAGAAGGCTTATCTACTAGTTCCCAAGTGTTGTTAATTTTGAACGCATTCATCTCTTTTTCGATAGCTTTAATCCATTCAAAACTTCTCGAACCTGATAACGCTTCTGAAACAGTTGTGGGTTCTAAATCATCAATAGGAAGGCAAGGCATTGCATAACTAACTCTCTCATTATCAACTGCAAAATCATCATACATTTTTGGCATTCGTCTATCTCTTTTCGGATATCGCGAACTACATGTATCATCTACCTTTTGCTTTCTAGTATTTACATGATTTTCGTTTACACTTTCATGCACACTTTCAGTCATATCTTTCTCAAAATCATTGAAACTCTCTACATTACTTACTTCCAAACAATCATTCGCTTCATTCTCGCCACAATCATTCTCGTTCACACTCTTACTAGTACTTGGACGAATTGAAACTTGATTGTTTTCTTGGACTGTAACAGTTTCAGGATCAGCAGGTTCATCTGTTTCAACTTCAAACAACTTTGGAACCATTGGAACTTCAATGTCAGTCTGCTCAAGAGGAAATGACATGCTTCTTTCTTCAAACGGTTTGTCATTCATTTTTTCTTCCAAAAATACAACATCTCGTGCAATTTCAATTTTGTGTGTAACAGGATCTAGCAGTCTGTATCCGGCAGATGTTTCTGAATACCCAACAAAGATTTTTTCTTTACTTTTCTGGTCGAGTTTTTTTTGCTTTATTTTTGGAACATGAGCATATGCATAACATCCAAAGATACGTAGAATTGTAAGGTCAACTTTGTTTCCAGACCATTTTTCTTCTGGAGTTTTACCTTTCAGTTTCTTGGTTGGTGATCTGTTTAATAAATATACTGCTGTGTTAGCAGCTTCCGCCCACATTTGTTTTTCAGCATTTACCTCGAACAGCATCGAACGTACTTTTTCGAAAATAGTGCGGTTGAACCTTTCGGCAACACCATTCTGTTCAGGACAATATGGCACAGTAAGTTCATGTTTGATGCCTTTGCTTTTTAAAAACTTGTTCATACGAGCATTGCAGTACTCACCACCATTGTCGCTTCTTAAAACTTTAATTTTTCTTTCAGTTTCAGTTTCGACTTCTGCACAAAATTCTTGAAACTTCTCAGGAACTTCGTCCTTTGACTTCAAAAAATAACAAAATGCTTTTTTTGTATGGTCGTCGATAAGGGTAAATAAATATTTTGAACCAGCATATGATGGAACCTCCATAGGTCCAGCTAGATCTGAATGAACCAAATCGAGTTTATTTTTAGCAACTTCTTTGTTTGGATTTTTAGGAAATGGTTTTCTGGCATGCTTTGCCTTAATACAGCTTTCGCAAAGCTCAGGTGTTTCTTGTTTTTCATAGTGTATACCAGTTGCCATACCATTTTTTAATAGATCCATGCTAAAATGGTTTAAATGACCCAATCTTTTATGCCATAACATCTGTGAATTTTGAGGTTTAGCAATGTTAACTTTTTCCTTAGCCATTGTATTAAGTTTATACAATCCATCGAGATTTGTTGCTGTGGCTTCAGGTCTCTTCTTCACTGCTATCTTTTGATTGTGAAAAAGTCTGCATCCGTTGATGTCAAATATAACAGACCAACCATTGGTTACTAAGGCGTTTACTGATAAGAGATTTACCGATAGGTTTGGTACATACCTAACGTTTTGTATCAATTTTTCTTCTCGACTTTCTCTTAGTGTAACTGTAGCATTACCAGTTCCTTTTACTGTAAGCCTGCAGTCATTTGCCACCACAACCTCTTGACCAGAATTTTTGTTGGTAATAATACTAATGATGGTAATAATGTTGTTAATTTAGACAATCCAGCAAAAAAGCGTCACGAGGAGAAAGCACTTTCAAAAATAATACTTTCTCTGGATAAGAGTACATATCCTCATGTAATGCAATGCAAAACAGCTGTAGAGACATGGCTTGCACTTGAAAAAGCATTTGAGGATAAAGGTCTTCATCGTCGACTTCGTTTACTACGAAATTTATGTTCAATTAAACTATCCAATTTTAGTACAATGAAAGATTACGTAAACAAAGCGATGGACTTATCTCAGCAATTATCTTCTATTGGAAAACCGATCGATGATGAATTTTTGGGTGCAATCATGCTGCAGGGTCTCTCAGAAGTATATGACCCAATGGTAATGGCTCTGGAAAATTCAAATGTTGACATTACAGCTGATTTTGTTAAGACCAAACTCTTGCAAGACAAAAAATGGCAAAAAGGTAAACGTGAAGAAGCCAATGCACTCTCGGCGCAGAAATTTAAAAAATTACCTGAACACAATACCATAAACCATCATACTTCAGGAGAGCAGTCATTTGGAATTTCCAGGTACTGTAATTTTCTCTGCCTCTGAGTTTTTCAACACTTCCAAGTCCCGAATGATCATTTTCAGCCATCGTACAAAAAACAAATCTTTAAGTTTTTTCTTGCTGCAAAATATTCTTCTAACTGGAGTTGCCCATAACCTATTAGTATTATTAGTATCTTATAATACTATTGTTCGCAGCAGAAGTTAAATAAAGTTCAGGATCTTGAATTTAAAATGTATTTTTTCAATTTATAAATTAGACAATCTAATGACAATTATTGAAGTTATTTTCAATATCAAAGCATACTAATAAAACAACATGAACTAGTATATAGTAGACACTTAGGATATTGCCTTTTTAACATCGTAGAGTTTTGCGAGTAGCCGTTGATGGTTAACTGTATCATAGGCGGCAGTTAGGTCTATGAACGCTACTCCTGTTATTTCCTTCCGTTCAAAACCATCTTCAATATGTTGGGTGAGATTAAGAATTTGACTGCAGCAGCACTTTCCGGGCCTGAATCCTGCTTGTTCTGGAATAATTTTAGTCTCCACATATTCTGCGATCCGGTTCAGTATCATTCTTTCAAAGGCCTTGAAAAGGTGGCACAAGAGAGATACAGGTCTAAAACTCTTTGTATCCGCCGGATCCTTCCCTGGTTTTAAGAGGGCTACCACTCTAGCTTTTCTCCAGATTTTGGGGATTTGTAATGTACGGATGCAGCAATTCATCATTTTTACGAGCCACTCTACGGTTTTTAGTCCAAAGTTCTTTATTTGCTCTGTTCGTATGTCGTCCAGGCCAGCCGCTTTATTATCTTTCATTTGATGGATCGCGCCTCTCATCTCCTCTAGACAAAAAGAGGTACCTAGAACATCTCTTTCTTCGTCGATATTCCGTTGAGCTCTCACCTTGTTCTTTCTTGATATCGTCTTACCGTTCATTAGAAGATGATGGGCTATCTGATCGGGTGTGACTTCTGTCATGTTGACTGCCGGAGCAGCGGGATCGTTGCCAAGATTCCGAATCAGCTTCCAGGCACGTCTGCTGTTTTGTTTCATGTCCAGACTCGTGACCAGCTTGCACCACCTTTCCGTTCTGTTGGCGGATATCGCATGTAACATTTCCTCCCCAGCCTGTATTGTCGCTTCCGAGAAAGGGTCTTCTTCATATAGCTGTTCGTATCTTTTAAGTAGGGGTTTAGATTCTTCATTGAGCCCCGCTATGTACCCCGCTATGTAAATATACATACAGTGCGTCCATAAAGTAACGAATAAATTCATTATTTCGTAAACCGGCGACTTTAAAGAAAAATCCCGAAACAGGTCGATTTTTATTTTTAATTTCCGATTTTTTGGCATATACATCATACTAGTGACGTCATCCATCTGGGCGTGATGACGTAATAGTTAATTTTTTTAAATGAGAATAGGGGTCATGTGATAGCTCATTTGAAAGGGTATTCAATTCTCTAATATAAACATTAACATAATTATTTATACAAGGTGTTCAAAAAAACATTTTTTTAATTAAAATAATTGAAACAAAAAGAAGAATTTATGAAATTTATCTAATTCAAAATACGTTTTAATGTTGTCAGAAAACAGGAAAAAAATGTTTATTTGACAAATAAATATTGTTTTTCGCTTAAATTCAGTGTTAAAGCTGCCACCCACTACTTCTTGCCAGTTTGAACATTCCGTTCAAGCGAAAATCAATGTTTATTTGTCAAATAATTTTTTTTCTGTTAGTACAGTCTACTGATAGTAGGAAAACGCATTTTTAATTAAATAAATTACATACATTCTTCTTTTTGTCTCAATTATTTTAATTTAAAAAATATTTTTTGAACACCCTGTATAAATAATTATGTTAATGTTTACATTAGTGAATAGAGAATTGAATACCCTTTCAAATGAGCTATCACATGACCTCTATTCTCATTTAAAAAAATCATCGATTACGTCATCACGCCCAGATGGATGACGTCACTACTATGATATATATGCCAAAAAATCGGAAATTAAAAATAAAAATCGACCTGTTTTGGGATTTTTCTTTAAAGTTGCCGGTTTACAAAATAATGAATTTATGCGTTACTTTATGGACGCACTGTATATAAACAATAAGTAGAAGTAAAAGTAGTAGTGGTATTCTTTTTCTCATGATCATCTTTCAGTGCGTCACAGTTTTTCGATTTCTCTCTAACGCATTAAATTGTATGTGACAGAAAAAAAGGCACGTCTGTGGATACTTTGGTAATTATTCTAGTTCGGTGATTATTCTAGTTGTCGATAGATGGCGCCATAATCAAAAAAGAATTATTTATTAAATAAAATAATAATATTATCAATATAATCTGTACAATTTATAAGACTAAACAAATGGAAGAAAATACCATTTTATAAATGCAATAGACACAATTGATTTGGTTTTATTCCAAATTGAAAATAAAATTTGACAACTGTCAGATTTAACTAAAATGTCACGTTAGAATAAATGTCATAAATGTGTATTATCACGGACTTACCTTTTTTTCTATAATTTGTGACCCACTGAAAAATGTTCATGAAAAGGAGAATATCCAGTAAAACAGTAAAAAAAATAAAATTAAATGAATTAAATGAAAGTGTTTTACAGCATAAAACTAGTAACTACATTACAATAAAACTAAATTTAACATACACACAATCCACGTTATGCAGTGACAATACATAATAATAATATAATATAAACCGATATTAATCAACTAACTACAAACAATAAAAAGTTAATAAATTACATAATACAAAAGCATTGTCCATGGCAAAAATTACCAAATCTACTGAAAATATAATATTAGACATTAAACATAAGTGCTGACCGAAAAAAATGATTTTAGTCGGTTTTTAAATACAGTAAAACCTGCCATATCCGGATCAATGTGGCGACAGACCGATCCGGATATGAAAAAATCCGGATATCAAGACTGTTATATATTTAGTAGTTAAGATCTAAGGCTACTAATGTCTACCTTAGTTACTAATGTTTTTGTTTCTAGATTAATATAATGTTGTCACTGTCATTAAATAGAAATGAATAAATACTGTTAACATGTCCATTTCTTGTATATAATATTGGCGACGAGATTAGTAGAATGGACATTAAAAAGCTAAAAAAAGTACGAGCCTGTTTACGAGGCACTCTGACAAAAACTGAAAACTGTTTACATGAACGAGAAATCACAAACGAAGAAATTGAATCCAGATTACGTACGTTAGACGAAATCATAAAGAAATTTCAAAATATACAATATGATATCGAACAAGAAACTGAAGACGCAGATATAGAACAAGAAACACAAGAAAGATTTGAATTTGAAGAAAAATATACAATGATAAATACCAAACTCCTAATTTTGCGGAAGAAAAACGGATCAAACGACCAAGATGTTTTATGTAGTACGAAAATTCAAAACATAGACAATAAGATACAATTACCAAAAGTTAATTTTCAACCATTACAAGAAACAGAAACAAGTAATAACTTTACAAGGAGATTGACGGTATTTTTCCTATTAAATAACATCAAAGATGAGCAAAGTAAAATTTACTTTCTATTATCTACGATCTCTCCACAACTTTATGATACTTTACATAATCTTTGTTCTCCGGAGGATCCATTAAATAAAAGCTTTGAAGAATTAATTAAACTACTTGATGACTTTATTGATCCTAAACCGAGTTTTTGGGCTCAACAACATAAATTTGTTACACATTTACAACGACAAAATGAAACTGTTGCAACATACGCTGCAGAACTCAAGAAACTTGCTTCTAACTGTGAATTCAAATGCCAGAATTGTTGTAAGTCCACAATAGATGGATTTTTATCGTTACAGTTTATCAGAGGATTGCATGACAGCGAAATTCGAATAAAAATTCTGCAAGACAGAGAAACACACACATTCTCAAAATTAGTTCAGATAGCTACATCAATTGAAATGGGAAAAATAGAAAACAATAAAATGTCTGCAGACATACGTAATGAAATTGAAAAGGTGAACAAATTATCGACATCTGTAAAAAACCCTCAAAGATCATGTACGTACAAGAAAAAACATGAAAATATAACATTAAAAGACTTAAAGGGAAAATGTTTCAGATGTGGACAATCAGATCATAGATCCAACGAATGTTGGGCCATTAAAAGAACTTGCCACAAATGTCAAATAGAGGGACACCTAGCAAACGTTTGTTTAAAAAGAAACAATGCACTCCAGATTAATGATTGTACCAGTAATACAAGTGAAGAATCTATCGGCGAAATAAACCTTGTTAAGGATGAACGATCTGAAAAATATACAATTACAATCAGTATTGAAAATAGGCCAGTTACTATGGAATTTGATACAGGGGCTACACTATCTCTTATATCACTAAAATTGTACAAACAATTGAACATTCCAAAGAAAATTTTTAAAACAGACTTAATATTAAGAACTTACACAGGAGAAGTAATCAAACCTACTGGAGTTGCTTATGTTAAATGTAACTACAAGAACCAAACCTTCTTCAGCAAATTATACATTATAGCTAAAGACGTTGATCCTTTATGCGGACGTAACTGGATGAAAGAAATAAATATTGAATTGGCAGATGTACGAAGACTACAAACTGTTAAAATACCCAAATTAGACCAACTTCTTGAAGAATTTGCAACATCAGTATTTAGGTCAGACCTAGGAAAAATACCAAATTTCAAAGCTCGTTTGAACTTACAGGAAAATACACAACCAATTTTCATGAAGTCTAGAAGAATTCCATACGCTCTAAAATCGAAAGTAGAAGCAGAAATAGAACGGCTAAGTTCTGAAGGTATTATAACAAAAATCGACCATAGTAATTGGGGTACACCCATTGTACCTATTGTTAAACCTAATGGGAGTATAAGACTATGTGCCGATTACAAAATAACTTTAAATAGAGTTATTAAAGACGAAAAATACCCGATACCTATCATAGAAGATATTTTTGCCCAAATGAATGGGGGTAAATTATTTTGCACATTAGATATTAAACAAGCTTACCTTAATATGGAGATGGACGAAGACAGCGCCCAAATACAAACTTTAAGCACTCATATGGGAACATACAAAGTAAACAGACTGATGTTTGGTGTAAAAGTGGCTCCCAGTTTATGGCAAAGATTCATGGATAATTTACTTAAAGGTTTAGAACGCGTACAGTGTTTTTTTGATGATATAATAATTCAAGGATCAACAGAAGACCATCTATTACTAAGATTAAGAGAGGTACGTACCAAGTTAAAACAAAATAACCTACGGGCGAATAAAGAAAAATGCCAATTTTTTAAAAAGAATATAAACTATTTAGGATATACAATTTGGGGTGGCGATTAGGCGAATGCTGGTTTATTACGCAATCAAATTTAAAGCGGACTGTAGGGAAATAATAACAAAAAATTCTTACCTTATTTTAACTGGTAGGTCGAGAAGTCTTCAGTTATTAGTAAGGTGAAGGAAGGAGAGAGAAAGGGTTAATTTATTTTTTACTATAACTGAAAGCGGCGTTTTTTTTTGTGGCGGCACTTGATAACTATGCGAAACGACTTAACAATTGAATTTGTTCTTACTTACTGAGACTACGACTAGTTACTATTAACGAAAGGTAATTAACGAGAAAACAAAAAATTTAGTACAATATCTGGGCAAGTAAATAGGCCAGGTACTTAGAATAAAATAAATTTAATGGGGCCAAAACATCCTGCCCCCGAGTTTATTTTTAAAATAAACGAAAAATCAACGAAAACTAATTTAATTTTAATATGCTAAGTCTGCACATGAACCCATCACCCTAAACTAAAATTTTAACTATCAAATAAAATAAAAAAAAATTCCTCTCCAGTTTATTGACTGGGTAGAGGACACAGTTTAACGACTGGGCACATGTAACTACCGTGCTTGGTTCGCACTTTTACGATTCGAACAATCCCATCTTTTCCAGGATACAAAGTCTCTATGACTGCCAGAGGCCACTGTAAAGGTGGGATAGTTTCATTTTTTATTATAACTACCATTCCCTCTTCTGGAGGATTCGAGTTAGTGTTCCATTTTAAACGAGATTGCATAGAAGACAAATATTCTGAATGCCATCTTTTCCAATAATGTTGAACAATGCAATCTAGTAATTTATATCTTTTCAAAGTACTCATATTTTTATCAAGATCAATATCCATCGAGGGTAATGACACTAAAGGTTCTGTACATAAAAAATGCGATGGAGTTAGCGCGACTGGATTTTCAGGGTCGTTACTTTGAACACAAAGAGGACGCGAATTCAAAAGACACTCGATTTGTGTCAGAACAGTTAAAAATTCTTCGTAAGTAAGGATCTGATTCCCCACAACTCTACTTAAATGAAGTTCTACACTTTTTATATTGCTTTCCCAAATACCACCGAAGTGACTGCCATAAGGTACGTTCATTTTCCAAGAAATTTTGGTATTATTAAGTTCCTGTTGGAATGCATCTTTATAAGTTTTTGAAGTAGTTAATTGATATATTTCATCGAGGACTCTTTTGGCACCCACAAAATTTGTGCCATTATCTGAATATAAAACCTTACAATTTCCACGGCGAGATAAAAATCTTTTGAAAGCGACTAAGAAACAATCTGTAGAGAGCGAGGAGGCTAATTCAAGATGTATGGCTTTCGTACTTAGACAAACAAACAAACATACGTAAGCCTTTTGAGTTTTTACGCCACGATATTTTCCTATAGTAATGGAAAACGCACCAGTATAATCTACGCCAGTGTGTAAAAAGGCTTTTGCCTGATTGACTCTTACGGCGGGTAATAGCCCGGCTACACGCACCGTCTTGCCTGAGAGCATGCCTGCACAGTCTGGTTTGTGCAGGTAAGAGCGTGCGTATGGACGGCAAGACTGTATCGCGCACAGGCTTCCAAGCGCGGACTGTATCCTCCTCGACATGCTGAAGATTTTACCTGTGCAGTTTTTGGTTCTACAGTTTTACTTGCACGTGTGGACGGTAGTTCAGTCCGTTCTTCAGTCCCGCAAAAGTTTTCGAGGTGGATAGACCAAGATGAGCGACATAAGAAGTGTTACGAAACAGTTTGTAACTGAATTTATAGAGTTATAAAAATATTATATATTATATTGTAACGTGACTATTGTAATTACTTATAATTACAATAAAACTAGCGGTTCGTATTTATTTACGACTTTATTATTTATTTATACAAGTTTACTTTACAAACTTTGGCTTAAGACTAAACTGTATTTACAAATATGCTCGTATTTATACCCAGTTGTTATTCTGGAACAATCGACGCCCATCTCTAGCTATCAGCGTGTTCCGCCTACGGATCGTACGTTCGAGAAGTCCCTCCTCCTTTCCGCCGAGGCCTAGATCATTCGATGACGTCATTCTCGAGGTGTTTACTGTTATACGGCGGTCGTTCAAGATTTCTCTTTTGTTACACTGCTCCCCTCTTAAGATCTGAGCGTCCCGATCAGCAACTCTAGATGAAGGCCCAGGATGGCGGAATCTACACGACTCTCCAGCTCTGCATACACCCTTCAAGAAGAAATAGCAGTCTACTGTCTTTGAAGGGTATGACATCTTCGGGTTCATGCAACACACAGTAATTCGTACGCCAGTTTCTCTGAAGATCACTTCAAGCATGCTTCTCACAATCTTCCAATCCAGAATTTCTACTGCATGGCCTATTTTTGGTATAGCCAAATCTTTGATGTCATAATTACACACGATTTTCTTCAAATTAGTTAGAGCACGCCATATGTTCTCGTAGCTTGGCGTGTCCGTATAAGACTTCCTGGTCACTATATACAGCAAAGATCGAGGACCATCTTCCAATCGCAATACTCTTCCAATTTTAGGTTGTTGATTCCTTAACTCGTCCAGGCGGCCGAACTTTCTATTGAATACGGACGAGATTCCTTTAGTCATCTCGAGGTCTTGGGCAACACAGTGGGCTAGAGAGACGTTTTCTGGAACACCAAACAGATCTTGCTGAACTTCTGTGGTCACGCCGAATCTAGCACTCTTTCTTTCGGCGTAATTTGACATAAATTCCTTAAAACTTGGCTGTGGTGCATCTTTCATCTCCTTTTGGAGGACTCGGGCTTCCTCTGTTTCATTTGAGCCAGCATATGGTGCGAGACGATTTATGTGAATAACTTTTGGTTTACCGTTTGGCAACTTCTTAATTCTGTATATTACGTCATTTATTTTCTTCTTAACTTCATACGGACCTTCCCATTGTCTTTGTAGTTTAGGACACAAGCCGCGACGACGTTGTGGATTATAAAGCCAGACAAGATCACCTATTTCGAAGCTTTCAATCTTGCATCGAGAATCATATTGATCTTTCATTCTGTCACTGGCTATCTGGATGTGTTGTCGGGCAAGTTCATGAATGTTGTTCATTCGTAACTTCAGGCGGTCGACGTATTCTTCACCTGCAACATGTTCCTCGGAAGGTCCGCAACCAAACTCTAGGTCGCAGGGCAAACGAACTTCACGACCCAACATCAGGCAGGTTGGTGTTTGACCTGTAGTTTCATTTACGGCCGAGCGGTAGGCCATCAGGAATAAATGAATGTGTTGGTCCCAATCTCGCTGATTTTCAGATACAACTTTGGACAAGTGTTTACCCATCGTTCGGTTCATCCTCTCGACCATCCCATCTGATTGAGGATGCAGGGGTGTTGTTCTGGTCTTATTGACACCAATCAATTTACAAACGTTTTGGAAAAGAGCTGACTCAAAGTTTCGCCCTTGGTCGGAGTGGATCTCCAAGGGAACACCAAATCGGCTGAAGAATTCTTTAACAAGTACCTCTGCAACGGTAGCAGCTTCTTGATTTGGTAATGCATAGGCCTCGGTCCATTTCGTAAAATAATCCATGGCTACCAGGATGTATTTATTTCCAGCATTAGTTTCTGGAAATGGACCTGCAATGTCAATTGCTACTCTTTCCATAGGACTGCCAACATTGTACTGTCTCATGGGTGCTCTCTTTTTACCAACTGGACCATTACCGGATGCACACAGTTCACATTTCTGGCACCATCTTCTTACATCATCTTTACAGTTCACCCAATAGAACCGTTCTCGAACCTTTTGCAGAGTCTTCGTAATACCAAAGTGTCCACCTGATGTACCGTCATGCAACTGACGCAATACTTCTGACACTTTACTTTTAGGTACAATCAACTGAAGCTTAGATTATGTACCATCATCGTTCTCAAAGGTTCTGTACAGAAGATCATCTTTTAGTATCAGGCAATTCCATTGGCTCCAGTAGGCCTTGACTTCCGGACTACATGCACTAATGTTTTGCCAACTAGGTCTCTCACCTCGACGCATCCAATCCAATACTCTTTTTATACATGGATCGTCTTCTTGGGCTTCTTGTAACTGTTGTGGCTGCCATTGCTCATTAACGACGGTAGTTCGTCTCACAGGGCAAAGCTGTTCATCTACTTTAAGCCGGTGATTACAACTTTCACTGCATGGCCGTATCGAGGAAGCATCTGTATTTGAACCAACTCTTCCAGCCCTCTTCATGCGTCTCTTCGGCATCGTGTCACGAATCACCCTCCGTACCATTTCCACCAAACGTTCATCTTTTCTCTTATCGCCTTTTTCCACGGTTATTACTCGATTGTTTCGTGAAGCTTGGCTAGCTGCTTCGTGTTCCAAGGCAATAGCAAGTGCTTCATCTAAAACTTTCGGTCTTGCTAGTCGTAAAGCTTTCTGTAGTCCATTATCTTTCAGCCCATTGACGAAGGTATCTACTGCAATTTCTTCTAAAACGCTGTCTGGCACCTCTGGATAAGCCAACCGCACCACACGAGCCACATCTGCTTCAAATTCTTGCAGATTCTCACTTGCTCGTTGACTTCTACTTCGCAGTTGTGCTTTGTATACTTGTTGTAGATGGGCATCTCCATAGCGTTTTTCTAGACGAGTGAACAAGGTCTGGTAACAATTTTCTTGACCCTTGGGAATTGACCTTAATATATCTGCAGCATCACCTCGTAAAGCAGCAGTCAAGGAAACAGCCTTTTCCTGTTCGGTCCAATGATTGGCGGTCGCAATAGCTTCGAATTGTCTAAGGTATATGGACCAAGAGGACTTTCCATCAAATGGTGGTAATTTGAATCTCATATTATGCGACATTTCGTCTCTCGGTAGTTCATCTTTCACTACAGGATCTAAAACTACTGCATTAACTGACGGTTGCACTTTTGTGTCGGTTATCATGCTCTCTAATTCTTTGATCTTCTCTTCTACGGCCAAAACTACTGCATTAACTGAAGGTAGAACTTTCGTATTGGTTACCATAGTCTCTAGTTGTTTGATCTTCTCTTCTAACATTTCTTTATTGTCGTTACACTTTTCTGTATCTTATCGAATGTTCTAGAAACTTCTTCAAATTTCTCATTGTTCTGTTTACAAACTTCTTCAAGTTTTTCGTTGTTTTGCCTACAGACCTCTTTAAAAGTTTCATCAATCTTTTGAGAAACACTTTCGAATTTCTCATTGTTTTGACTACATACGTCTTTAATTATTTGAGAAGTCTCATCGAATCTTTTAGCAACATTTTCGAATTTCTCGTCGCTTTTTCTACTAACTTCTTCAAGTTTCTCGTCGCTTCTTCTAGAAGTTTCATCGATCGTTTCAGAAACAGTTTTTAATTTCGATAAGATTACTTGTTCTGCTGACTGGAAGTGGAACGTCTTTGGGTCTTCTCCGTTCTTCGTGAGGATATCCTCGAGTCGTGCTTGTAGGACTATCTTGAGCCCACTGCTGTCCAGATCCCGTTCCTCTAGCTGTTCACGGAGCTGTTTTACTGTAAGTTCTTGTAGCAACATCTTTGGTCGGCACACACGTACTTTCCAAAATGTCTTTTAACAGTCTTTCCGAATACCGAACAATCATCGCACTTTAACTATTCCCGACGAATAAAGTCCAAAAGTCTTTTAAAGTCTTTCCGAATACCGAACAATTAACGCACTCCGGTTATCCCCGACGAATAAAGTTCAAAAGTCTTTTAAAGTCTCTCTGTAATTCACTTATTTATATCGCACTAAGTTAACCGAACACCGACACCAACTGTAACGTGACTATTGTAATTACTTATAATTACAATAAAACTAGCGGTTCGTATTTATTTACGACTTTATTATTTATTTATACAAGTTTACTTTACAAACTTTGGCTTAAGACTAAACTGTATTTACAAATATGCTCGTATTTATACCCAGTTGTTATTCTGGAACAATCGACGCCCATCTCTAGCTATCAGCGTGTTCCGCCTACGGATCGTACGTTCGAGAAGTCCCTCCTCCTTTCCGCCGAGGCCTAGATCATTCGATGACGTCATTCTCGAGGTGTTTACTGTTATACGGCGGTCGTTCAAGATTTCTCTTTTGTTACAATATTATAAATTATACATATTATAAAAAATTAAAAGAGGTAATGTTTTATTTTTTTATTTTTTAATTGATTCTAAACTAGGGCATACTTTAAAATCAAATAATTTGTACTGTTTGGTATTTAATAAAGATAAACTATTATTTTTTCCAATATTGGTATACTATTATTTAAAACAGTTTATACAGTGCGCTGGAATAACTGTTAAAGCCCCCCTATTAACTTATTTATTTTTAGCACATAAGAAAAACGCTCGGACAGGTCGATTTTTAAAATAATCATAGTAGGTGTATCATAGCATCAATGTTGAACTTTACGCGATCCCTCCTCAGGTGACAGGCATAACTTTTTTTAATGGGAAAGTACATCATGTGACACCTCATTTAAAATATTTTGAAATACTTATTATAAAAATGTATATCCTTTTTGAGAGCGTAGGCGCAAAATTTCGGTCGAATTCTTTCTAAACGCATTTATTTTTTTTTCGAATCCTGAGAAAACTAATAAGTATTTTTTTAAAATTTAAACGCAAAATGATAGATTTCATGAAGTCCCTTAGAATAAACAAAAAGTATATTTTGAATGATATATTTTAAATTAAAAATCAGACTAACTTTTCTCTTAGTTTTTCACCCCTGTGACTTATTAAAATAGACATTACAGAATTTCTCAGGGACTTTCTACCATTCATAATACTGTAGTATTTCATTCTACGTTTAAATTTTTCAAAAATACTTGTTAGTTTTCTCAGGATTCGAAAAAAAAAAATGAATGCATTTCAAATTAATTCGACCGAAATTTTGCGCATAGTATGCGCCGCATACGCTCTCAAAAGGCATTAAAGTAATATACATTTTTGTAATCAGTATTTCAAAAGCTTTTAAATGAGGTGTCGCATGATGTAAATTTAAAAAAATAAAGTTACGTCAGTCATCTGAAGAGGGATAGCGTAAAGTTCGAAACATTGATGCTATAATATACTATAATTATTTTAAACATCAACCTGTCCGAGCGTTTTGCTTATGTGCTAAAAATAAATAAGTTAATAAGGCGGGGGGGGGGGGGGGCTAACACTTATTCCAGCGTACTGTATAGCGTGAGGCAGATAAAATGCCTATTAGAAATATCTCGAGAACTAAAGTAAAGAAAATTATGAAAATTGGAATATAGGGGTTTTGAGGTGTGAACTATTTAATGAAAATATTTTGGTCTCTTTGCTACTTCCGGTTATACCGGAAGTTGATTGTAACTTCGTTTTTTTAAATGGGACACCCTATATATTTTTACGTTTCTGGATTCTCCTCGATTTATTTCTTAAAATATAATCTGGAATAATTTTGGATATTGCTTGATGGGAGATTACCGCTGAAAACCTTAGGTCCCTGTAAGTTCTACCAGTTGCTAAAAACCTTAACGTACAGGACAACATTTCATGAGGAGATATAGAACATCGCATAACAGTATCTTCTTTTTTAATTATGGGTGTCACCAGACACAGTAAATCAGTATTGGGACCGTGCAAATTCGGAAAAGCGACATCTATTTCTACGCTCTGAACTTTTATTCGCACTTTAATTATATTGGCCAATCATATGGTCCTGGTTACTGGATAATTGTCAAGGCCATAGTGCAAAAAAATAATAAGAAGAAAAAATAAGATTTAGGTTGTGTTATTCAAACGTAAACAACTGTATGTAGTAAATAAAATTAGTTATTAAAATGCAGTACTGCAAGCAAAATACAATTAATTAAATTTACCTTTATATAATAATTGCATATCATATCAATATTGTGAAGCAATATATAATTTTTCTTCTTAAATGACAATAGGTATGAAATGTACGTCAATTTGACAATTTCAGTTGACAATATGAATTATTTAAGAAAGTTGCAATATTTCTCCACTATTCGCGCACGATCGTTTCGCGTATCCCTTCCAAGTACTTGCACACCGCGAATAGGCTGTTTCATCCATTCTAAGATAACCACGCCAGTCTTCAGGATCATCTCTCAAATCTTCGATTAAGTTAACATGTGAATGTATATTTCTCCGCAAGAGCCACTTTTTACTCCATTTACGTCTACGGCGTCGTTGCTTGGTTGTTTGTTGCTTTTTTATTAATAAACAATACAATAACGCTTCCATTAAAAAACCTCTTCCGTACTGCTCATCGTGTCGAATTCTCTGAAAGACTGAAGTTTGCGCAGTCCAATTTTTTACGTGGCCTGCACGTGTGGACAACGTACGGTGTACAGTTATTTTGTTCCGTCATGCCTGCACAGTTTTGGACTGCACAGGCAAGACGGTGCGTGTAGCCGGGCTATAAGTCAGCCATCATAGGATAGGTAGGTTTAGGATTAAGACGAAAACAACGATTACATCTCCAAATTCTATTTCTGATGGCCTGACGACTAGATAGTATCCAATAATTTGTTCTCAGAAGATTTTGCAACAAACACGCTCCAGCATGTAAATGTAATTTATGGAAATAATCTATTAACAAAATGGTTAAAGGATCGGCTTTGGGCAACAAAATCGGATGTTTTTGTTCAAAACTACATTGGGAGTTGGACAAACGTCCACCTACTCTAATTATTCCATTTTCAATAAATGGATTCAAACGACGTATGGAAGATTTTACAACGATATTTTGAGAAAGGGTTTTATATTCTTCAGAAATTAATTCAATTTCTGCAATTTTTGAATCAAATAGAGATATCCGTTTATTTAAAGGCAATTTTTTAAGAAATCTCAATACGTATACTGTGGAATTTGTATAAGCCTGATGGAAGGTGTAATAAATAAAACAAATACAATACTATATTAAATAATTATTGTATGTTTAACTTAGTTCACATCTTAGTATCTTAGTTCACATTTTTACATGCCGGTAACGCTAACCTAACAACCCTGCACCTCACTCCTGTCACCGTCACCTCGCTGTCAAGTCATCTTGTTACCAACATGAATAATATGACTGTCACTTAACTCTGTATCATACATCCTCTTTTCTTTTTCTTTATAGGTTGAGCTTACAAGGATTTTTAATTTGTCTCCCTGACCTTGTACAGTAAGTATTAGTAGGATTTGACATTTCAGGTGAATGATTGTCAGGGATTAATACTTCTCTTGATTGAGGGTCCCTACTTTCAATACCCTCATTGTCTGGCAATTCATGACCCACATTAACATCACCACCCAAATGATGGTGGTTACTCTTTATTTGATCATCACCAAGGTCTACAACATGTTTATTTGCTGATGATCTTATGTGACATCTGTTCCTTCTGATAGAGTTTCCAGTGTCATCTTCCAGGATGTATGATCTAGGTGATTCATGTTGATTCAAGATTTTTGCAGACTTCCAGGAGTTATTACGGTGATCAAGGACTGTTACATCCATGTCTCTGTCCAACGACTTCAATATTGTTGCATTTTTATTAAAAGTTGTCTCATTTAATTATTTTTTAGCTTTCATTTTCATTTCAACATTTTCACACAAACATGGATGTAACAATTCAACTGAAATTGGAACCTTTGTCTTACATCTCCTACTACTAAGAAGTTGTGATGGGGAGTATCCCATGCCTTTTAATGGATAATTTCTATAATTTATTAATGCTGACTGAAGGTCTGCATGCTTTCTTTCATCTATGGTTTTCCTTAACATGTTTTTTGCAATTGAGACTGCTTTTTCTGCTAATCCATTTGAACGTGGATAGTTAGGACTACGAAAGATCAAGGTAAAGTTCCAATCTCTGCTAAACTTTCTAAATTTTTCACTATTATAAGGTATGTTGTCAGTTACAAGAAAATCAGGTGATCCAAATCGTGCAAAAACTGTCTTCATTTCATCAATTACTGCCTCAGCACTTTTGTCTCTAATGGGTAATACCTCTAACCAGTTAGAATATGCGTCAAATAAAACTACGTAACTTTTTCCTGCATATGTGAAAATATCAGACCCTACCCTTTCCCATGGCCTTTTAGGTAGTGGATATGACAATAGGGTTTGTTTTGGGTTTTTTCTAGCAAATTTTTCGCAACTCTTATATGCCCTTATATATGATTCAATATCCATAGCCATACCAGGCCAATAATAAATTTGGCGTGCATGCGCTTTTGTTTTTTCTATGCCTAAATGTCCCTCATGAAGTAATCCTAGAACTTCCTTTCGTAATGAAAAAGGGACAACTAATTTATTGTCTAGAAAAAGAAGATCATTAGTTATAAATAGATTCTCTTTTATTTTGGCGAAGTGTCTGACATTCTCTGGAATTTTATATTTTTGCTCTGGCTAGCCCCTGACGATAAAGTCAAAAACAACTTGTAGTTGGGGGTCTGCTATTGTTTCTTGTCGAAACTGATTTTTTCGTTCCTCAGATAACGGTAAATCATTGACAATTGAATGAACCGCAAACTCTATCTCTGTATCAACAGATCTTTTATTGTTTTTTAGAAATGCCCTTGACAGTGTGTCAGATATGTACATGGTTTTTCCTGGTTTGTATGACACAACTTAATCATAATCTAATAATTTTAACGTCATTCTCAGGATTCTCGGGGAAATAGACTGTAAATCTTTTTTTAAAATCGATTCCAGTGGTTTGTGATCACTATGAACTTTCACACAAGCTCCATAGACAAAGTAGTGAAATCTCTTTACTGCAAATAAAATAGCCAGGGTTTCCTTTTCTATTTGAGCATACTGCTGCTCAGTTTTTCTAAGGCTTCTAGATGCAAAGACCACAGGTCTACCTTCTTGCAACAAGCATGCCCCCAGTCCGTCTTTTGATGCATCTGTTTAAATTTCTATTGGTTTCTTTGGGTCAAATACTGCCAAGATTGGTGAGTTAGTCAACAGATGCTTTAGTTGATCCAGTGAATCCTGATGCTCACTTGACCACTGCCAATCTACATCCAATCTTGTCAAGTTTCTTAACGGGACAGATATTTTTGATAGGCTTGGCACGAACTTGGCTACATATTTTACCATTCCTAAAAATCTTGCAACATCTTGTTTGCACTCAGGTGTGGGCATGTCTAATATTGCTTTGATATATTTATCACTTGTTTTCACTCCATCCTTTGAAAATATCTGACCCATGTACTTAACACTGGTTTGTTTGAACTGTACTTTCGACTTATTGAACTTTATGTTGTATTTAATAGCACAGTCAAGAACCCTTTTTAAGTTCCTGTCATGTTCTGCTTCTGAGGCACCAGTGACTATTAAATCATCAAAGTAAAGGCCTACGCCTTCAAGATCTCCAAATATTTCAAAATTCTTTTTTTGGAATACTTCTGGGGATGAGCAGATACCGAAAGCCAGTCTATTAAATTGGTACCTACCAAATGGTGTACCAAAGGTCATTAAATCTGCACTTTCATCATCCAGCTCCACTTGCCAATATCCATCCTTCATGTCTAAAACGGTGAATAATTGTCCCCTACCAAGTAAAGTTACAATTTCATCAACAGAAGGAATTTGAAAGTGTTCTCTCTTGATGGCCCCATTAAGTTCTTTTGGATCAAGACATAATCGTAAGTCCCCATTTGGCTTTTCCACAATGACAAGTGGGTGAACCCACTCTGTTGGTTTATCTACCTTTGTTATGACTCCTTGTGCCTCAAGATCACACAGTTTATTTTTTAAACGTTTTCGTAAAGCATGGGGAACCCGTCTTAAGGCCGCGTCGCACCATCAAATAATTTGATCAAACTGGTTTCAGCAAACTGAAAGTGACAGTTAGTGACGTCACATCCTGAGTGTTCATTGTGGATAATAATGAAAAATTTAAATTTTAAATAAAGTACAAACAAGTTAGACAACTCAATACAAAAAATTTGACCAAACTAGACTGATAGTGAGAGCACAGATTTTTAGAATTTCAAAAAAACTGCAATTGTGACGTCACTTTGACGTACTTCCGGAGTTTGCTCAAACTGTTTGATCAATTTATTTGATGGTGAGACGCGGCCTTTATGGTGCTTATTCGAGGTTTGGTATCTTCCCTCAAGGTTATATGGTGTTTTGTTGGAAATTTTCCTAAACCTTCAAACACATGTGAATATTTTGTTACTAGATCATTTAAACTGTTAAATTTAGAACTTACTAATGAATCTACCCGTTTGATTAAATTTAATTCTAGACATTCCTTAAACCCTAGCAAAGGAACCTGATTTTTTGTATCTACAACTACAAAAGATATATCTTTTTATCATTTTTAATAGCACAAGTTAATGTAACTTTCCCTACTGTTTTAATTTTAAAATTTGAATCCCCATATGATATGTGCTGTTGGGGCTATTTCTTTGAGAATACATAAAGGCAAAGTGCTTACCTCAGCTCCAGTATCTAATTTAAATGACACAGGCTTATCATTAACATAAATATCAGCTGACCACATATCTGGTCCAAGTTTGTGTTTATATTTAGAGTTTACTGACCTGACAAAATACTGATGTTCACTGCCATCACTTTCACTTCCCGAACTGTGCACATCACTTACACTGGCTTCTGTCACTTGATGCACTTTCTTCTTCTGCACTTTCATTCTCTTTCTTGGACTTTCTGGTTTCCTTGTCACACTGCTCCCACTAGGTTTATGGTCTTCTCTGCAAACTTTTGCAAAATGGTTATGCCCTTGACACTTGGCACATGTTTTACCCCAAGCTGGGCATCGATCATCTCTCACATGATTGTATCCACATCTGGTACACACACGAACATGTCTTGGTTCTCTTCGTTGAACTGCGTTTATTAATGACTCATTTTGTAACATTTTAGACTGGTCTTTACTTATTTCTATCGCTCGACATATGTCAACTGCTTTCATTAGCGTTAAGTCTGACTCTCTAAGCAGTTTTTCTTGTGTTGCTTTGTTGTGTATGCCCATTACTATTCTATCTCTGATCATCTGGTCTTGTTGGTCATACTCTGTTGTTTTAATGGCTTTCCGTAGTTCTGTAACAAATGAGTCAAAGGGTTGCCCTTCTTGTTGGCTAATACTGTTAAATTTAAATCTTTCAAAAATAACATTTTTCTTTGGTGAACAATATTCTTCAAACTTCTTTTTAACACAAGTTACTGTTCTGTCTTCATCTTCGGCAAATGTGAAGGTGTTGTACAGCTCTAATGCCTCATCACCCACCAGACTTAAGAGAACTGCCAGCTTTTTACTTTCTGGTTTGGAGGTTAGGTCCGTAGCTATCATAAATAGATCAAACTTTTGGCTAAATTTTCGCCAGTTTTCAGATATATTCCCGTCTAAATTAGAGATTCAGGTGGCTTAAACGTGGATTCCATGATGATACCAAGAAATAATACTCACGTTTTACAAGCTTACAGTTGAGTATCTATCCAAACAAGAAATGGTTTCACCATGCTAAGATTATCACACCTGACACCATGTATAAGCCTGATGGAAGGTGTAATAAATAAAACAAATACAATACTATATTAAATAATTATTGTATGTTTAAGAAGTATCTTAGTTCACATTTTTACATGCCGGTAACGCTAACCTAACAACCCTGCACTTCACTCCTGTCACCGTCACCTCGCTGTCAAGTCATCTTGTTACCAACATGAATAATATGACTGTCACTTAACTCTGTATCATACAGAATTTAAAAGTTTCGACCAACTGGAAAAATATTCAATAAGAGTATACAGCGGAGAAATTACACAGTGACATTACCAAAGAAGGTTTCTGATCTATATTCAGAATCACAAATCATAATTTCCTGAACGTTGACAGACTGAATAGGCCAATATTCTGGCTCCAACAGTAACCAATTTGGACCAGAAAACCCTGTGGGATGGTTGACTAACGAAGAAGGAAACAAACCTCGAGAGGCGCAATCAACAACATTTTCCTTTAGAGGAACAAAAAACCAATACTGTGACGGAACCATCTTATGAATTGTAACAACTCTATTTTGAACAAATAATTTGAGATTTTTCTCTGAGGACTTTATCCAATTTAAGACAATCATGGAATCACTTAAGGCAAAAATTTTATCAATATTATGTCTAGGAGAATAAGTTTCAATAGCATGTGAAAGAAGCTTTGAGAGAAGAAGCGCTCCACAAAGCTCTAATCGAGGAAGAGTTATTTTAGACATTGGAGATACTTTAGATTGAGAGTACAGTAAAGTAACTTTAACTTGACCTGTACAATTAACAACCCTGGAATAAACAATGGCTGCATATCCAGCAGCACTTGCATCTGAAAATCCTACAAAAGACAACGACGAATTAGGTGTAACTGCTATATGGCGTGGAATTTGTATTTTGTATAGGACATGAAATTCATTTTGAAACTTTTCCCATGCTATTTCGATTTCTTTTGGTACAGTACTATCCCAATCTACCTTTAGAGTCCAAAGTTTTTTCATCCAAATTTTAAGCAAGAGGGTTATAGGAGATAGGAATCCCAAGGGATCAAAAATACGAGGAACAAGTGAGAGCATGTTTCTTTTTGTACAACGGGTCGATGAGGGTATTTCTAACCCAAAACTAAAATTGTCACATTTTTCTTCCCATTGCAATCCTAACACTTTGGAGACTGACTTATCAAATTGTTTGGTTTTGACCAATTGAAGGGGTTCGGGGATTGTCGATAGTAGATCGTTCGAGTTCGACATCCATTTGGTTAATTTAAAACCACCTTTTTGAAACAAATTAACTAACTGAGTGTGTGTAACTATAGCTTCAGAAACATTTGGAAAACTGCTAATAAAATCGTCTACATACATATCTCTTAAAATTGGGATGATAGCATTAGGAAAATTTTTAGATTCGTCATTACATAATTGTTTTATTACCCTGAGACTAATATATGGTGAGGATTTTACCCCAAAAGTTAAAGTATTTAATTGGAAAATAGAAATAGGATCATTGGTATCAAATCTCCACAAAACTCTTTGAAACGAACAATGAGATTCAACAACTTTAACCTGCCTATACATTTGTTTCAAATCAGCGACAATTGCGATTGGAAAAAGACGAAAATTCAACAATATTGTGGTAGGATTATTTTGCAATTTTGGACCTTTATAAAGAATTTCATTTAATGACGGTCCTTTACTAGTTTTCATAGAGGCATCAAAGAGTATTCTACAAGGAGTGGAAGGGCTATCTGGTTTAAAAACACAATGATGGGGAATATAATACGACAACGAATCTATGGTTTGAATGGGAACTAAACTCATGTGCTTTTGGTCTAAATAGTCTTGAAGGATATCACAGTAAAGTTTTCTAAGTTCTGGGTTTGGTGCGAGGCGATTTTCTAAGGACAACAATCTATTTTTAGCAAGAACAAAAGAATCACCCAGTACATTAGGATCATTTTGGAACGGCAACGAAACTGTGTATCTACCATCTGCATCTCTAGATACATTTTCTAAAAATAAATTTTCAAAAATTTCATCTTCTGATGAACTACTAGTAACAGTGGACAAATCCTCTAATTCATACATTCTTTCGACCAAGGAATCTAAATTCAACAAAGGGTTACAGACGAAAGATAAATATGTGTGGATTTTTTCAAAATTTGGTGCAGCTGAGCCCATGACTATATAACCTAAACTAGTTTCAATAGCTGATAGAGAACCTTCGCACGACACTCTATTACAACCAATGATATTTGAGAAGACAGATAAGCCTAAAATACCATCTACCTTGCCAGGAAAAAAGAAATTCGGGTCAGCTAAATTCAAGTGTTCTATACTGTTAATACAGTCTTTATCAACTGGTTGATCTGGCAACTTATTAGAGATTGTGTCTATAAGCAACACTTCTATAGGATATTGTATTTTTTTATCAAAATGGGAAAAGATAACAATGTTTCTTTTACCTACTATCGGGGTGGTTGAGCCTCCTATACCAGAGACTGTCAAATTTAATTTCGAATAACTTAGGCCTAATTTTCGGGAACAATCAAAAGTAAGAAAATTAGCAGAAGAACCACTCAGGGCCCCCGTAACCGGGCGTGCAACGCGTGCGACGCACGCGGCGCAACCCCAAAAGGGCGCCAAACCGAAGGTTTGGTTAATAGGAAATATTTATTTTAAATGAGGTAATAATTTTTTAGACAATTTGAATTATAATTTTTTATGAACACCTAGCGAAATCCCAAAAATTAAATATTGTGTTATTACTGAAAAAATGATTAAAATCTTATTTTATAATATTTGGTGTTAATAATACTAATATTACTGTATTTTTAACACAATATACCTAATGTCAGCATACCTATTTTGCAGTAATGAAAGAATTAATGTCTTCTAAAGTAAAGAACAATATTTGGGGTAGGTATGATGCATAGTTCCAAATACTTATTGTTCAATAATTATAGACTGTACCCCAGATTCAAGTCATATAAAAGCAAATAGACCTAATTTTACGCTATGTAGTATTAGACGATAATTCTAAACAAGTTCAAATAAAAGAGAGTTTTTAGCTTTCTACTTATATGACACTACAGAGGAATCACTATTTAATTTTGTAGTTAAATTACAAAATTTAAATACAAGAGACATGAGAGATAAAGGGTGTGATAACGTTGCCTATATGCGTGTATGATAAGGGTAGGATAACCCTCGAGCTTTTTTGTTCCACGCTCTGCAAATAGCTTAAATTTAGTAGTGAATGATGCTGCTAATATAAAGTGTCAAATGAAATAGTAAACTTTTTTAATGTTGTACAAGAACTTTACGTATTTTTCTCTCCCTCCACAAAAAGATGGGATATTATAAAACTACATGTTCCTGAGATAAATCTAAAACCCCAAAGTGATACAAGATGTTCGAATATGATAGAAATTATAAATTCATTCAAATTTCATACAATTAAAATTTGTGTGAATCTTAGAGATATAGCAGATAATGATACCTTTAACATAGAAAGTAGACAGTACTAGAATAATTAATCAATAGACCGGGAGATATTAGATAGAAGTTCAGCCACGAATTTCTGAGTGCTGCCCTATGCAATACTACTGGAGGTGGTACTTACAATTTGTGAAAAAATCCACGGGTTTCCTGTGACATTTTCCTCTGAAAATTAGATTTTGCATGAAAAAAAGGGGCGTTGCAAAGAATTTCTAAGTCCTGTCATATCCATGGAATTGCAACCCTTCTGTCCAAAAAATGTTCTTCATAAAATCGATAGTATCCTGTCATTCTATGGATATGACAGAACTCAGAAATTCATTGCATCCCATTTTTTTCATGGAAAATCTAATTTTCACAGGAAAATGTCACAGGAAACTCGTGGATTTTTCCACAAATTGTAAGTACCACCTCCAGTAGTATTGCATAGGGCAGGACTCAGAAAATCGTGGCTGAACTTCTATCTAATACCTCCCGGGTACTAAGTTCGTTAAATAGTAGATCTGATGTGATATTTTTACATTGAGTGACCATGATATTTTAAAAAACTGTCTTGCTCTTCAGCAAAAGCTAACTGATCCAGTAAGATCGGGGGCGGATATTGATGCAACTGATTTATTTAGTGAGATAAAAGCTTTAAAATTATTTTTATTACCTGACTCATCAAATTTCCTCTTAATAATCTTCAATATATGAAAATATCTAACTTCATCAATCTTTGCCAAATATCACAATTTCATTAAGAACACTCCTCACTTTAACTGTGTCTCTGCGGCTTCTGGTGAGGGATCATTTTCAAAATTAAAGTTAATTAAAAATTATTTGAGGTCTACTATGCTAGAGGAAAGATTATCTAATTTGGCAATATTAGCTTTATAGCAAGAGCTCGTCAATAAAATTGACTTTGAAGATATTATAAAAGAATTTGCTGCGGTCAAATCTAGAAAAACACCCATTTAATTCAATTTAGATTTAAGTTATAGATTTTCAGATTTAACTAATTATATTGTTCTATTTGTTTTTTTTTGCGTTCATCAACAAATCAGTTACAAGAAAAATAAAATTTGAGTTCTTGCAATTTCTGTTGTTTTATTACAAGTAAAAAATATAGATTTATTTCATAAGTGGATAATAGTAGATTTAAGGGGCGCTAAAATATGTGCCGCACGCGGGCGCCGTTCAGCCTTGCGGGGGCCCTGGAACCACTATCTAACAAAAATCTAACCTTGTGAGCACTACCGCATTTATCAACAACTTTAGCCATTATTGTCCCAAAGAGACTAACAGCAACTCGCAGCATTGAACCACTTTGGGAAAGTTGATACCTTACTTTCCTTTTTGGGCACAAAAAGATTTAATGCCATACTTAGAATATGATAGAAATTGTGTACTGCAGTATTTATGTCATTTAAATTTAAATACTTGTGCCAATTGATAGGTCCCAAATAATTCTGTAAGCTAATATAATCAGCGTTTCTGAAATCATAGTAAAATTCTTGGCACAGTCAATTATTTGTAATGTCCGATATAGGTAAATCAAAGGAGTATGGTTTGTGATGGGTAGATTCAGAAAAAATAGGATCTATTGCAGATGAAACTAGAATACTATCTGTAGTATTTTTGAGATAATCTTTATTTAGCACTTTATTACAATTCTATCTACAAGCCATAGTTCTTATCGTTAACCTCACTCCTACCTCCTACTGTCAATCCTGACATCCTGTCATTCTCCCCAAAGAGGTTCTGTCTCAAGTACCGACTACGTTTCTGAAGGAAGCGTATAAGTGGTTGCATACTGAGCTGACTCTACATTCTCCTCTTTTTAAATGAGGTAAGCCACAGAGCTCTCTATGAAAATTCCAGGACCCCAGCAAATATAGAATGAATACATAACATAACATAATATACATAACTTAACAACTATAGTCGGACAAGTAAATCGGCTTTTTAATGTTCCTTTTAGGCCTCAATAACAGATCAGGTTCCTGTACAGGTAAGTGTTCACTTTGGACATCACTTTTATTTGGTGAAGCATCGACTCCACAACTCTGACTCCCATGTATAGTCTCTAAAGTATCAGAGGAATTATTTATATTCTCATTCTTCTTTTCTTTGTGGGAGAAGCCTGCTAAGTTGCTAAGTCGCTGCCGTCAACAAATTTCTTAGGAACGAACTGGTTACTGGTATCAGGAGTATAGTAAGGTACCTGGACCAAATGCCATCTGTTACGTCTGAATTGACCACTATTAGTTTGAACAACATAAGAGCGTGGTTCTTCACAAATTTCAATTACCTTTCCATATTGCCTAATATCAATAATCCAGACAGAATCGCCCACATCTAAAGGTTGCATATCCTTGGCTCGGTGTCTACTATTATAATTATCTGCTTGTTTTTCCTTATTTTCCCTTTCTCTTAATGACACTCCCCCCTTAACAACCGATTGTTCCAAATTTAATGACAACTGTGGTAGATTAGTTCTTAATTTTCTAGAGAAAAACAGCTCTGCTGGTGAAAGTCCACACCTTAAAGGTGTAGCTCTATAGGCCAAGAGCGCTAAAAATATATCTTCACTATTCTTTTTGATTAGTTCTTTAGCAGTCTTAACTGCCCGTTCAACTAATCCATTGCTCTGTGCAAAGTATGGGCTACTAGTTACATGAATAAAATTATAATTTGAAGCAAATTTCTTAAATAATTGTTGAAAATTGTGGTCCATTTTCACTACGCACAATATTGGGAATACCATATCTAGAGAATAAACCTTTCAAGTGATTTATAATAACAATTTCAGTCATGGAACTGAGCTCAAATATTTCAAAATATCTGGAGTAGTAGTCCACGACAATCAAGAACCATTCATCCAGTTTAAAAAGATCTAGCGCTATCTTTTCCCAAGGTCGTGTACATGATTCTTCTGTGTAAAAAGTTTCTTTTATATTTTCACGAGTTTCCACACAATTGGGACAATTTCTAATCATATTTTCTATTTGAGAAGACAGCCAGCCCGATCCACCATACTGTAGATTTGGCCCTGTCCCTGCATTTGACTACCCCCAGATGATCTGTGTGAATACATTCTAGACATTTAAGTTGCAAAGCTGTTGGTATAATAATTCGAGAACTTTTTAATAACAAATTTTCAGAAAATGAAATATCGTATCTGAATTGAAAATATGGCAAAATATGCACGGGAACTTTAGACTTTTCTGCCCATGATCTCAACGTATATGTATTGTTTTATTATTTGTAAAACAGGGTCATTGCTTTGTTCCTCAATTATTTGCTTTATCAACCGATCTTTTATGGGTAAATTGCGAATTACAGATTTAACATACCCCTCAACTTCAATACCTGTCAACTCATCATTACTAGGTACAGAATTTTTTATGGGACTTCGACTTAGTGCGTCCGACACAACCAACTGTTTTCCTGGGATGTAAACTACTTTATAATTGTAACGCATTAATCTCATCCGAAACCTCTGCAACCTAGGAGTTAATTCATCCACATTTTTCGTCTGTAAAATTTGAACAAGGGGTTTTGAGTCTGTTTCAAAAATCAAATCTTTGATCCCTGTTATATAATCAGCAAACTTTTCAGCTGCCCAAGTAATTGCCAGGGCTTCTTTTTCTATCTGTGCATATCGACCCTCTACTTGACTTAATAATCGAGATGAAAATGCCACTATTCCGCGAGACTTATCTAGATTTTCCTGCATCAGACAAGTTCCTATACCAAAACAACTAGAGTCTGAATTTACAACAATAGTTTTGTTCGCATCAAAATATGATAAATTTGGGGAACTTTCTAAACATTTTTTTAGAGTATTTAGAGCTTGACTTTGAGCAGGTCCCCATAAGAATACTGAGTCCTTTTTTAGAAGAGATGTTAAAAGTTCTAAAATTTCAGATTTGTTTTTAATATATTTACCAGCAAAATTAGTCATACCTAATAATCTTAAAAGTTCTATTTTATTTTCTGGTTCTGGGAATTCTCTAATTGCTCTGACCCGTTCAGGATCTATTTTAACCCCAGAAGTAGTGATGATATGCCCCAAGTACTTGACTGACTTAGCAGCAATGACACATTTGTTTTTATTAAGGGTTATACCTTCATTGTGTAATTTTATTAGAACTTGGTTTAAAATTTCGTCATGTTCTTTGACTGAACTAGCATGGATTAAAATATCATCCATATAAAAGACTACCCCTTTCATACCTGAAAGAATCTTAGAAAACCTAAGTGCAAAATATTCTGGAGAACATGAAATTCCAAAGGGAAGACGTGTAAAAAAGTATCGACCAAATGGTGTGATGAATGTAGTTAGCAATTGGCTTTCTGGTTTCAGTTTAATTTGGAAGTAACCACTAGTTGTGTCGAGCTTAGAAAATATTATTGAATTTTTCAGTTGAGCCAAAGTATGCTCTATTTTTGGAAGTGGGAAATAAGCTCTTAATACACTTTGGTTAAGCTTTGTGTAATCTCCGCACAACCTAACAGAGTCACCTTTTGGTACACAAACAATAGGACTTACCCACCTGGTATGTTCTTCAATTGGTTTTATTATACCCAACTGAAGTAGACGGTCTAACTCAACTTTTATCTTGGGCATGAGTGGTAATGGAACTACTCGTGGTACTGACCGAGCAAATGGCTGAACATTAGATTTTAGCTCAAGTTTCATTTCTGTTTTAAATTCCCCAATATCATAAAATATTCCTTGAAATGACTCAGCTATCGTTTCTAATGAGTACTTGCTAGCACTGTAGCTCTCTGATTCTGCCCCAAATGCATTTATATTTTTAGATACTAAGTTATTAATATAACGTGAACTATTGTTATTAATATTGAGCATTTTTAATTTTATAATTCCAGGCCGACCAAGAATAGGCACCTTTAGATTTTTTACAACATATAAAGATTCTGAATACATATTGTCATTATAAGTCAAATTAACATCAATGTTACCCTCAATTTCTAGTTTTTTATTATCAGGGCCCCCTATGGACTCCTGGCAAACATACATTTTATTTTTGTAAAAATCAAACAACATATTTCTAGAAACACAGCTTACATCAGCACCTATATCAACAAGAAAGGGCATAACATATTTATTGTCAACTAAAACTTTTGCAAACCACTGATCTTTATCGTTAGTGTAAATGTGTCCTAGATGAAAATCAAAGTTATTTACCTGTAATTCCATTTCATTTCCTATTCCTACCTCACTTTCAGCACAGTTTTGACCTTCAACTACTCTTACATTTCTGCCGGATCTACACCTAGCTTGCCAATGTCCTTTTTTTTCCACATAATCGACAACGACTATCTTTTGCTGGACATCTTTCTCGGCTGTTGCAGCTTGGTACACTACAGTATGTACATTTGTAGTTTTTGTTGGATTTCCCCTGTGTGTTCTGTTGTCCATATTTATTTGGATCTGCTTGTGATTGTGACCAGTAGTTACCTCTGTGTGCATTGACCGTAGCTACTTATTGTACTCGTTCTTGCCTAAGAATTTTGTTTTGAGAATTCTGCAGCTCGGCTTGACGTACTGTTAATACAGCTTCCCCTAATGTTAGGTTCTTTTGGAGTTGTAACCTCTCACTTGCGTTTACATCTAAAACTCCTACTACTATGCGGTCTCTTATTAACTCATCTTTTAGAGCCCCATAACTACAATGCTCTGCAAGGCTATGAAGTGCAGTGATATATGCATCCACCGACTCCCCTGGCTGTTGACTACGTGTGTTGAACTTGAATCGTTCAAATATTACATTCTTTTGGGGTATAAAATGAGCATCAAATTTCTCGATAATAATACTATATACTTGCTGTGCGGGTGTTAGATTAAATTGAGTTATAATTTCCTCTGCTTCTGCCCCCATTAGATACACTAGCATATCAATTTTTTCAGCTTCTGGTTTGTTTATAAAACCGCTAACCGACATATATCTTTGTAACCTCTTTTTCCACTGATTCCACGATCCTGGAAGGGAGAAATTAAACTCGGAAGGAGCTGATACTGTTGCCATGTTGGCAAGCACATGGCTCCCATTTGGTACCGCCTGATTCTCTGCCATTCCTGGATGTTTTTTCTTATTTCTGCTCTTCGAAGAAGGTTCTACTTGCCAAATATTCCTCGAAGTATTTGCAAGTTCGCTGCCACCATGTAGTATTATTGAGATAATCTTTATTTAGCACTTTATTACAATTCTATCTACAAGCCATAGTTCTTATCGTTAACCTCACTCCTACTGTCAATCCTGACATCCTGTCATTCTCCCCAAAGAGGTTCTGTCTCAAGTACCGACTACGTTTCTGAAGGAAACGTATAAGTGGTTGCATACTGAGCTGACTCTACACTAGGGTGGAGTGAAAAATTTTTTTTTTGAAATTTGATTAGCACTATTTAGCAAAAGTAGCCTTTGATGTAGTAGATCACCTGTAAATTTTTTAAAAATTAAAAAAAAATTTCTTCATTCCCCGCCGCGGGCCCAAAAAATTAAAAATTTTTTTTTTTTATAAATAGCATTAACTAAAAGTTGCTTTTACTTCTGTAGATAATCTACAATTAAAAAAAATATATATTATAACATTTTTTCATTCCCCGCCATGATCCTAAAAAAAGTTACGCGCCAAAACTTGTTAAAACATTGGTCATTTTATGGCGTCTTAACATTAGAAAAATCCAATTCTCTATATTTACTAGAAAAAAATTTGTTTAAAAAAAATGCATAATTGTCAGTAAATAAATCATCGATTTGACCTTCAGCTCGTTTTTTTAACCCATTGCTACTTTTCTCAGCATCGCATATTATCGCGTCACGTCGGTTGAGAGCGCAGACTCTCGGCGCGGTCTCGGCTCTCGGTCTAGTCGATCTCAATCAACCACAGTTCAGTTCTTGGTTATTTGTCGCTTAAGTAAGTTCTGCTACGTAGTGCGTGTTGTGTTTTTGTACGAGAATAAAGAATACTTTAAATTAAGTTACCCAAATAATAGTGGTCGTGGATTTACTTCGTAGTAAATAATGACGACGCGAAGTAAAACAAATTGTCCTATAATTGGGCCTTCGATTGATTTAAATTCGGGAGGAACAATGTTGCCCTCTCGGGAACAAGTGCTTCAATATTATAATTTTATAAGACAAAAGAAACAAAGTGAAGGACAATACAAACCAAAGGTTGGTGAAATCTATGACGAAATTGCGACGACGTTGGAGGAAATATGGAAAAAAGCCTCTATTCCTACAGTTCATCATGTCACAATTACCAATCAAATAAAAAGAGAGCACGAAAAGCTAAACAATATCCTTAAATCTTATTCACACGCTCGCAAAGAAACCGAAAGTTTTAAAAATAAAGTGGCATCTTTTAGGCAAAATGCTTCTTATTTGTTTGACATAGCATATTGCAAATGCAAATCGTTTGAAGAATGTGTCTGCGACATATCACACAAAGTACCGCTATTAGAAAGGCCATTTCTTTTGGACCAGCGAACTACACGAGTCATGGCTATAGGATCCCTAGACCGATTAACAACTGACAAGCTTAATAAGAAAATGTTAAGGAAATCTAAGGAATCTATGCGAGAGAAACAAGTTGAGTTTGAAAAAAAAATCCAAAAGAGATGCCTAAAGAAAAAGAAGCAGTTCTTAAAAATTTGGAGGAAGATATTCAACCCACGCCGTCAACATCGCAAACAAGAATTAACCTGCCGACTTTTGCAAGAGCTTGTGATAGGTATGGAATCGCAGACCGGCCAGCCGCAGCAATTGCTTCTGCATTATTGCATGATGTAAATATAAATAAAGAGGTCAAGGGAGAAATAAAGTGTACTACGGAGGCGGCGATAATTATCGATAGAAGCAAAGTAAGGAGGGAAAGGAAAAAGATGCGACTAGATTTACAGGAAATGGAAAATATTAGGGATTTAACTATTAAGGGCCTTTACTTCGACGGTAGAAAGGATAAGACGATGACAATGGTTCAAGCAGACGGTGGTATTAGTAAACGAACAATGGTTACAGAAGAACATGTTTCAATTATTTACGAACCGGGATCAGGTTATTTAGGACACGTTTCGCCATTAAGTGGGTCAGCTGAAAACATTAAGAATGCGATATGTATGTTTTTAACAGAGTTTAATATTAATAGATCCGATATACTAGCAATAGGTTGCGATGGAACTGTAATAAATACAGGTAACCTCGGTGGTGTCATGTGTTTTTTGGAAAAAGAATTCGGTAGACATTTGCATTGGATTGTCTGCCAATTACATTCTAACGAACTTCCTCTGAGGCATTTAATTGAAAAGTTAGATGGAACCACGTTTGGTCCTAGGGGATTCTCGGGACCCATCGGAAAGAGCTTAGCAATTTGCGACCAGTTATCAGTAATAAATTATAAACCTATTAAAAGTGAACTGCCCGAAGTAGATAGAGAACAACTAAGTACCGATCAAAAGTTCCTCTTCGATATAAGCACCGCTGTAAGTACAGGAGAATTTCCTGCTAGTCTTGCTTCCAAGAATCCTGGTAAATTATCTCATGCGAGATGGCTTACCACTGCCAACAGAATTTTAAGGCTCTATGTAAGCACATTGAATCCATCAGAAAACCTAATAGAAATTGCAACTTTTATTAATAAGGTATATGCCCCAATATGGTTTACTATTAAAACCAAACCAAAAATAAAAGATGCGCCGTTCAATTTATGGAAAAGTATATATTTGAGCCGATATTTAAAGAAAGATTTAAGAGAAATTGTTGATACAACTATACAAAGAAATGCATTTTTCGCCCACCCTGAAAGTTTATTGGTTGCAATGATAACTGATGAAAGGCGACATATTCGAGAGCTAGCTGTTGAGATAAGAGTTGTTGTCGTTTTTAATTCTTGTCAGAACAAAATATAATATCGTAGAATTTTTTATTGTTTTTTTAAGCTAGTGATTCAACCAGGGAAGGTTTAACAGAACTTATTTTGACAATTGGGAAAAGTTAGGTCTTGAGTTAAAACGGCTTAGAGAACAAAGCTATGATAACGGGACCGATATGAAAGGAACAACGAAGGGTGTGCAAAATAGAATACCTACTTGAAAAATATCTTTAAAATTAGTCATAAATGACGAAGCGTCTTCGCCAACAGAAACAACAACCTTTTTTGTAATATACAAGAACTGTACCTACACGTTTTTTCTGGTTCTACAAAGCATTGGGAAGTTCTGAAAATAACATGTTTCACAACTAACTCTAAAACCGTTGAGTATTACTACTAGATGGTCAAGTCGAATAGATGCATTGAAATCTTTAGGATTTCAATTTT